>NC_045961.1:89383113-89683113 GCF_010909765.2 Amblyraja radiata | reverse complement strand
AAAACTGTTTGTATCGTGATTTTCCGCAACCCTAAACTTTATGAATACCATGTTATGTGGAGATGCTTCCCTACAGGATGATTTTCTCTCAACAGTAATGAATACTCCAGCTGCTCATTCACAGCAAGAAGCGACTTGAGATTTGCTTTGGACATTGACAAGGCAAATTATATAGTGGCTAGCAGCAGACAAACACTTTTAAAGGCACATCAAATAAAGCAATGATGGACTGATATTGTAACTCACAACAAATAACAGTGGTCATTTAAGTTTACAGCATTCTTAAATTAGCGTGTCCATTTCAGACATCTTACGGGCAAATAATACGGACAACTCTTTTGAGAGGGTGGGGGTGGGGAGGAGGAGAGAGAGACTGCTTTACAGGAAATGAACCTATCACCAGTTGAAGTAAGCAGAAATAGGCAATTTGTTGCTTCTTTAGCATTTGGCATTTATTTATTTTCCCTTCACATGAATTCATCGAGAGCAGATTTTTGGGTAAGGATTAGTGAATTTGTAAGGTTGAATTATCAAATGCAAACAGTCACCTGTAATAATAATAATAATACATTTTATTTATGGGCGCCTTTCAAGAGTCTCAAGGACACCTTACAAAAATTTAGCAAGTAGAGGAAAAACATGTAAGCGGAATGAAATAAATAGTAGAGACATGACTAGTTCACAAATTAAAGACAGAATTCAATTCAAAACACAATATGAGGCAATTAATGCACAGATGAAAAGGGAGGGGGACGTGGGGCTAAGGATAGGCAGAGGTGAAGAGATGGGTCTTGAGGCGGGACTGGAAGATGGTGAGGGACACGGAATTGCGGATCAGTTGGGGGAGGGAGTTCCAGAGCCTGGGAACTGCCCTGGAGAAGGCTCTGTCCCCAAAACTGCGGAGGTTGGACTTGTGGATGGAGAGGAGACCGGCTGATGTGGATCTGAGGGACCGTGAGGGTTGGTAGGGGGAGAGGTGGTCAGTGAGATATGGGGGGGGGGCCAGATGGTGGAGGGCTTTGAAGGTGAGGACCAGGATTTTGTAGGTGATCCGGTGGGAGATGGGAAGCCAGTGAAGTTGTTTGAGGACTGGAGTGATGTGATGCCAGGATTTGGTGTGGGTGATGAGTCGGGCGGCTGCGTTCTGGACCAGTTGGAGTCGGTTGATGTAGGTGGAGCTGATGCCAAGGAGAAGTGAGTTGCAGTAGTCCAGTCGGGAGGATATGAAGGCATGGATGAGTCTTTCCGCAGCGGGAGGTGTGAGAGAGGGTCTGATTTTGGCGATGTTGCGGAGGTGAAAGAAGGAGGTTTTAATGACATGGCGGATGTGAGGCTCAAGGGAGAGGGTGGAATCAAAGATCACGCCAAGGTTGCGGGCCTGGGGAGATGGGGAGACAGTGGTGCCGTCGATGGTGAGAGTGGGGTTATTGATTTTGCTGAGTGTGGATTTGGAGCCTATGAGGAGGAATTCTGTTTTATCGCTGTTGAGTTTGAGGAAGTTATGTTGCATCCAGGTTTTTATAGCTGACAAACAGGAGTTGATATGGGAGAGGGGGGGGGGTTGTGGGGGGATTTGGTGCCGGGGTAGATCTGGGTGTCATCGGCGTAACAGTGGAAGTCCAGGTTGAAGTGGTGGAGTATCTGACCAAGGGGGAGGATGTAGATGATGAAGAGGAGGGGGCCGAGTACGGAGCCTTGGGGAACACCTTAAGTGACTGTGGCTGTAGCAGAGGTGTGGTTATGGAGAGAGAGGAAGTGGGATCTGTTGGAAAGGTAGGAACGGAGCCAGCTGAGTGCAGAACCTTCAATGCCGAGGTCTTCGAGTCTGGTGAGCAGGATGTTATGGTTCACTGTATCGAAGGCTGCGCTCAGGTCGAGGAGGATGAGGATGTTGAGGGAACCAGTGTCAGCAGAGGTGAGGAGGTCGTTGAGGACTTTGAGGAGAGCAGTTTCTGTGCTATGGAGGGGGCGAAAGCCAGATTGGAGGGGTTCAAATAGGTTACACGCAAGGAGGTGGGAATGAAGTTGTGACGCAACGATACGCTCCAGGGTTTTTGAAAGAAAGGGGAGGTTTGAGATTGTGCGGTAGTTAATGAGAGAGGAGGGATCAAGACCAGGTTTCTTTAAGATTGGTGTAACGGCAGCAGTTTTGAAAGCGGAGGGGACAATTCCTTGGGACAATGAGGAGTTGAAGAGATTAGTGAGGTAGGGGCAGAGAACGGGGAGGCAGGACTTCAGCAGGGGAGTGGGGAGAGGGTCGTGGGAGCAGGTAGTGGGTTTGGAAGAGCTGATGAGTTTGGAGATTTCAATAGGGGAAACCAGGTCAAACTGGGAGAGGAAGCAGTGTGGAGGAGGGGTAAGGAGGTCAGTGGAGATGTTGAAAGGAGGGGCCTTGGTAGGTGGTGGAGTAGATGCTGGGGAGTCGGGTACAGGGGATAAAGATTGATAGATGGTGCTGATTTTATCAGCGAAAAAGTGGAGGAATGAGTTGCAGAGATCCGGAGTAGAGGTAGGGAGAGTGTTGGCTCGAGGCTTGAGGAGGTTGCCCACTGTGGAGAAGAGGGTTCTGTGGTTTAGGCAGGGGTCGGTGAATATGGAGGAGAGGTAGGCAGATTTTGCAGCAATGAGGGCATCTTTGTAGTCAGTGAGGTGGAGTTTGTAAGCTTCAAGGTGGACTGTGAGAGATGATTTCTTTGTGAGTCGTTCAAGTCGGCGACCAATTGAGGTCGTTTATTTAAACCTGTACTTTATGTAAGTAGCCTAATTAGTAAAAGATGAATGAGTGCGTTAATTAGCCTATGGAATACAACATAATTTCGTTCAGACCGAAAGATCTGAATGACAATAAAGGAATCTAAAAAAAAACATTGTCTCCACCACAGTTACATAGTTCAAAGGAGGGCTGGACTGGCAACTCAATAACACGGGGAATGGAATCTCCAAAATTAACGAAAGAGGATACAACAAAAGTGGTATTGCAGCATAAATAAGGAAACCATTATGACAGTGAGGCTTTCCCAAAATGCGCTTCAAATGAGACCTTGCATGGAACTTAACACACAAAACGGAGGTGATCAGTTTGCTGGGATTGTACCACTGGCCTCCGAACAGACCTGCACAAGATGAAGGAGCTGATGGAAGGGCAAATCAGAGCTGCAAGAAACCTCAGACATTGTGGTAAGTTAGGGAATTTATGCTCCAATCATCGCTTCTCTATCCAAATGCTGGTAAATCCTGTCGCTCAGTATCCTCTACGGTACTGCTCCCTCCAGCCCACCATGATCAGCTCACTGGTTTGTAGTGCCCTGGCTTGCCCTTGCAGCACTTCTTACATAAACATACAATATTAACCATGAACCAGTCGACCAATACCCCCGTGGTGACTGCAGATTATGCAAATATCTCTGCCAGGGCCCCAAGGAGCATATGGGATGCTGCATTCAATCTCCTCAGCTTTCTCCTGTACCTTTTAATCTAGTCCTCTCGATTACTCTGTTTTCCTCACCCCTTCTAGTAAAGCTTTCAGCTATTTTCATCCTTCGCTCTGAGACTATCTCATTCCCCTTTATTATTCCTCTCTCTGCCTTTAAAAAGTCTTTTGAATTAAGCTTTCAGCCACTTTTAATTTCACTTGTTTCCAAAACACACCTTTTATAAATAAAACACCTAGATTTCTATGAGGGTAGGCAGTCCCGGATTTCGATGAAGAGGCCCTAAGCTGTTCCACTGGTGAAGCTCCTCCCAACCCCCCACCCCCACGACTAGAGGAAGGTGATCCACCAGATTGACACCGATTTGCAGCCGAGCGTGGCCAATGAGATAAGGGGCGGGAAAGCTGCGCTTATCTATTTATTTATTTATTGCCAGTGCCAGTGTCGAGTTATTGGCTTCAAACACTATTATTCTGAAATGGAGGGCAAGGAAAATTACTGAAAGGTTGTTTAGAGACTACAGTGCGTTGTGACAGCATATGTAAGAAAGGCCTATGACAGTGTCAAAAATATTATACACCTTGCAGGGCTCTCACTTAATTTTTTTTCACTGTTGTCTGCCGGGTAACCTTGGCAGCTTTTGAAGTTGCCAAAAGACAGTATAGGTGGTCATTTAAGACGGCTTGCATGACGTGTGCGATAATGTGATCGGACGAAGTGCGTAGTTACCAGTCGGAATTATGCTCAATAAAGCAATCACATATTATTTCTGCTTCAAATAAAGTCACAAACTAAACATATTCAACAATCAACACATGATATATACCACAATGACATGCAGCAAAATTATACTACAGTATCTCAACACATTTTTACACGTTGCAATGAATGCAATTTCTATTATTTCTTTAATATTCGAATCAAAAATGTGGTTGGATTATTCAGCGTATGATCAACCTCGGTGAGACCAAGCGCAGGCTTGGCGATCGCTTCGCACAACACCACCACTCAGTTCGCTATAACCAACCTGATCTCCCGGTGGCTCAACACTTCAACTCCCCTTCCCGTTCCAAATCCGAGTGAGGCCCACGGTAAATTGGAGGAGCAGCACCTCATATTTCGCTTGGGCAGTTTACATCCCAGCGGTATGAACATTGACTTCTTCAATTTCAGGTAATCCCTGCTTTTTCCTCCCCTTCCCAGCTCTCCCTCAGCCCACTGTCTCCACATCTTCCTTTCTTCTTCCCGTCCCCCCCACCCTCACATCAGTCTGAAGAAGGGTCTTGACACGAAACGTCGCCTATTTCCTTCGCTCCATAGATGCTGCCTTACCCGCTGAGTTTCTCCAGCATTTTTGTCTACCCATTCACACAAGTTCTGTTATCCCACTTTCCTCACCCACTCCCTACACATTAGGGGCAATTTTACAGAGACAGTTAACCTACAAAGCCAATGCGTCTTTGGGATGTGGGAGGAAACCCACACGCTTGCAGGAAGAATGTGCAAATTCAACACAGACAGTGCCCGAGGTCAGGATCGAACACAGATCTCTGTTGTGTGAGGCAGAAAGTCTATCAGCTGTGCCACTATATTTTGTTTATCAACACAAAAAATTATACGTTGATAACTTTGGTTACTAAAAAAATGAAAATATCCATTTTCAGTTTTAAATCTCCAAGTGACGCTATGTCCCCTTTTACAGCTACTGTATGTTTTAATTAAATTCAAGACTATGGGGCAGTACATTGGCCATAAAGTTGCTGCATAAAAGTCCCAGAGATCCGGAATCAATCCTGAATGTGGGTGCTGTCTGTATAGAGTTTGCTCCTTTTCCCTTTGATCGCCTGGTTTTCTCTGGGTGCGCTTGTTTCCTTCCACATTCCAAAGGTGTGCAGGAACCTATTTCAGACCCAACCTAAAACGTAATATTTTCCTTTTGTGCAGATTCTGTCTGACCTGTTGAGTTACTCCAGCTTTTTGTGTCTATCTTCAGTTTAAACCAGCATCTGTTCCTTCCTACACACACACTACTGTACGATAGAAATGTATTAATCTTAGGAGTGAAAGTGTGTGTTTATATATATTATACAGACACACACACATATATATATATACGTATATGGCTGCTGTCTGTATAGAGTTTGCTCCTTTTCCCAGTGTATATATTATATATATTCATATATAAATATACACTTTCTTTTCTCGTTTATAACATTGTTTACAGAGTACTATGTTTACATATTCTGTTGTGCTGCTGCAAGTAAGGATTTTATTATTCTAACTGGGACATGAGAGAATAAAACACTTTAGACTCTTGACTTACTCCGCTAATGTGTGGGATAGAACTAGTGTACGGGTGATCAGTGGTCGGCGTGGACTCGGTGGGCCAAAGGGCCTGTATCTTTAAATTAAACTAAAAACAGTAAAACCAGAGGGAGTCTAAAGAAGGGTCTCTACCCAAAACATCACCCAATTTCTTCTATCCAGAGTTGCTAGCTGCTCCATGGAGTTCCCCCGTACAATTAAAACATGGAATGGTCTTCATCCTACCATAGTTACCCAACCAGACGCAACTAAATTTAAGGTACCTCTTTTTTCCCCAAGAACCCTTTTTTGCTTAAGTCCAAGCCAAGAGTCAAGAGAGTTTTATTGTCATGTGTCCCAGACAGGACAATGAAATTCTTGCTTGCTGCAGCACAACAGAATATGTAAACATAATACAGAACAGGAGATATAAGCTCTGTGTGTTTATATACCATAGACCATATATATACACACACAATAAATAAACAGATAACATGCAATAGGCTGTAATTGTTCAGCCCTCCACCACCTCCAGTTTAAATTCCATTTAGAATATTTATGAAGGACCAGGAAACCAGAAGCAAGAGTTACTCCAGGGAGTTACTCCAGATCCAGGGTCAGGGAGTGATTCTGCGTTGGTTTTCAGCGGTCGCAGCAAGGCGGCGACCAGACAGCAATGGTGGCCAGATCTCCCACAATTCAAAGCGAGGGAGAAAGTGCCCAATGCCGACCAGTTGTCGTGGCAGTGCGCATGGCGGCCGATGATGTGCTGGCCGTGGTTGTGCACATGTGCAGGGGGAGGATGTGCTGGCCGTAACAGTGCGCATATGCAAGGTGGCCGGCCGTGCCGACGATTGAGAAGCGAGCGGAGAGCCGGACATCGATACGGATGGCAGGCGGAGACGGAGATTGACAGACCGAGAGAAAGAGATAGAGAGGGGGGGCTGCCCAGAGTTGAACGGCAGGTGTCCTGTCTTGGCCGGAGGCCCCCTAGATTTCGCGGCCCTAGGCTTAAGCCTATGAAGCCTGGTGGTAAATCCGGCTCTGTGAGGCCCCCTAGATCTCGAGGCCCTAAGCTTAAGCTTGTCAAGCTTGTACGTAAATCCGGCCCTGTGGGTAGGGTACATCGTGCATCAAGTATACTCTTTATCTTAGGAGCAGTTAACAAGGTTAATAAGTGTAGACTTAAAAAAAAAAATCAAAAGCTCAAAAGTAAACCAGTGAAGTTCAAAAATTGCTATGCTAGGTAAATTTAACAAACCTTGTGGACTATGTGTCAACAACGTCTGCTAACAATTAGTTCATATTTGATTCTATTACTATTCAAAGAATGAGTATTAATTTTAAGTATAGTTTGGTGTAGCTCTGAGTTTGTACCGGTTATAAAAATGATACAGGGAAATCTTTCCAAGAGATGTAATTTTGAACATTTTACAAAAAAATGCTGTTTTAAAAAAAAAAAAATCCTTTGCCTGCTTCCAGTTAATATTCATGAAAAAAATTCACAAAGACCAATGTTTAAACTTACTGCAAAACAAAAAGATGTTACTGAGTGGCATGCTTAAACGGAAATTTGATTCTCAAACTATTCAGACACTATACACACATTAACAGAATCATAGGTTTTCTAATATTAAATCAAGTTATTCATTGTACACAAGAGCTGCTGTGAAAACAGATAATGTTACACAAAGACTAAGTTCATTAGTTCTGGACAGGTGGCCAATCCGACACTAAATGTGACACTACACTGGCATCTAAAGCCCGCCCACAATAGCACTAAAGACGATTATGCAAATACAAAGTTTCCCACAATTTCCCCAGGAATAGGAGAAGGGTTCCATGTGGAAGAGTTGATTGTTCCTCACTCATGTGGAAAAAAAACCCAAAGAGAGGTTTTGTTGAGGATGCTTTGCGATCCACTCAGTTCAATGAATATTAAGGTAATTTTCATGAGCGAGATAAATAACCAAGTAAACAAAATAGCTCCATTTACAATCAGTGACAAAGTACATGTATAAATCTTATCCAGTTTTCCTGGTGTCTTGTGTAAGTGTTACTGGCAACTATGTTAATACTAATGTAGTTTAGTAAAACGCAAATGCAGTTTAGTGAAGCATAAAACATTTATTCTTGATGGTTTTACTAGGTGCTGTAAGACACATGATACAAGCTTACAATTATTTCCAACAATATTAACGTATCATCACAAGACAGCGTTAATATTTATTGGCCTGCCAAAAATAAATAATTCAGTTCTTGAAAAGATCCTCTCCATCCCCAAGACTGCTAACTTGCACTTCCAAATTTCTTTTAATTCTGCCTCCATGTACTTAGCACTGAAACCTTCAACTATATCTTTCACAACTCTAGACTTGAATACATGCAATTATATTCTCCCTCTTCTAATTCAAACTTATTATATTTGTCAATCAACCTTGCTCTTTCTGACGTGAATTAGTTCCAAAATAGGCATTTTACCTATTCTCTCCGTATGCATCAAACCTGCAAAGATTCAGTAAATCAAAGGGTAGATAATGCCAGAAACATATGAATATGGGAAATGAAACAGGCCATGAAAGGAATGAATAGAGAACACAAATCTTATAGGAAATCTGGGCAAAAATTACAAAAATATATAAAAACAACGACATGCTCCAAAACAAGAATGCATGTAGCCATCAGATAAACAGAGCAGCAAACGAAATGAAGATAATCTGATTGCCATTCGTGACATGGCTGTAAGAAGGTTAGATAGATAGATAGATAGATAGATAAATACTTTATTTATCCCCTCAGGGAAATTTAGATGTCCAGTCGCCAACATAGTCAGAACATAAAGCAGACAATACATAAAATACGGACATAAATTACTTCAGCACACCAATAAAAGTAAGACACCACATTGAAAAAGAATTGAACATAAAACATAAAAACATCCCCCTACAATGGTTCCTACTGTGAGGGAAGGCACAAAGTCCAGCCCTCTTCCCCTTGTTTACCCATGGTCGGGCCTATTGAGGCCTCCCCAGTCGCCGCAACGGTGGCCCGATGTTCAGGTCATCTCGCCGGATGATGGAGCTTTGGCGTCGGGAGAACACTCTTCAGCGTCTGGAACGGCCGCTTGCTGCCAGAGACCGCGGCTCCCGAAGTCCCCAGGCCGCGCTGGTCGGAGCTCCGACACCGGTGATCTCGGCGAGAGATCCCAGGCTCCGCGATGTTCAGAGGCAGCGCCGCCGCGGCTGGAAGCTCCGCAACGACAGCTCCGCGATGTTGGGAGTCGGCGGTCTCAGCACTCTGGAGTGCACCGCACGGCGACCCGGGCAAGGCATTGCCCGCTCCGCGATGGTGCTCCAGTCCCGTTGGTAGGCCGCGAGGAAGGGGCGGAGATATTGCCCAGAGAAAAGCCGCATCTCCAACCAGGTAGGGACTGAGAAAAATAGTTTCCCCCTTCCCCCCCTCCCTAACCCCCCACATAAAAAAGATTAGACCTCCAAACGTACTTTTAACACACTAAAAAATAAAAAATAGTGAAAGGACGGACAGCTGCAGGCTGGGCAGCCATACTCGACGGCGCCCCAAGATAAACATTTGGACCATATTGATAGGACAATATCACAAGAAAATAATCAATGTTGAATGAAAAGATAGTTTAAATGGCAGTAATTTTGATTTTAAAGGGGCCATTAGGAGGTAGTGACCATAATATGATAAGTTTAAATCTACAATTTGAGAGGGAGAGGGGAAAATCGGAAATATCAGTATTACAGTTGAGCAAAGGGGACTATCGAGGAAAGAATGGAAGAGCTGGCCAAAGTTGACAGGAAAGAGCCCCTAGCAGGGATGACAGTGGAACAACAATGGCGGGTATTTCTGGGAACAATATAGAAGGTGCAGGATCAGTTCATTCCAAAGAGGAAGAAAGATTCTAAGGGGAGTAAGAGGCGACCGTGGTTGACAAGGGAAGTCAAGGACAGTGTAAAAATAAAAGAGAAGTATAACATAGCAAAGATGAATACGGGGAGATAAGATGAGATACGAAGGTAAGCTAGCCAAGAATATAAAGGAGGAGAGTAAAAGCTTCTTTAGGTATGTGAAGGGGAAAAAATTAGTTAAGACAAATGTGGGTCCCTTGAAGGGAGAAACAGGTGAATTTATTATGGGGGAACAAGGAAATGGCAGACGAGTTGAACAGGTGCTTTGGATCTCTCTTCACTAAGGAAGACACAAACAATCTCCCAGATGTACTAGAGGCCAGAGGGCCTAGGGTGACAGAGGAACTGAGGGAAATTCACATTAGGCAGGAAATGGTGTTGGGTAAACTGATGGGGCTAAAAGCTGATAAATCCCCAGGAAGCTCCGCAACGACAGCTCCGCGATGTTGGGAGTCGGAGGTCTCAGCACTCTGGAGTGCACCGCGGAGCTTCCAGGGGATTTATCAGCTTTTAGCCCCATCAGTTTACCCAACACCATTTCCTGCCTAATGTGAATTTCCCTCAGTTCCTCTGCCACCCTAGGCCCTCTGGCCTCTAGTACATCTGGGAGATTGTTTGTGTCTTCCTTAGTACCCTGATGGTCTGCATCCCAGGGTACTTAAGGAAGTGGTTCTAGAAATCGTGGACGCATTGGTGATTATTTTCCAATGTTCTATAGATTCCAAATCAGTTCCTATGGATTGGAGGGTAACTAATGTTATTCCACTTTTTAAGAAAGGCGGGAGAGAGAAAACAGGGAATTATAGACCAATTAGCCTGACATCGGTGGTGGGGCAGATGCTGGAGTCAATTATAAAAGATGAGATAGCGGCACATTTGGATAGCAGTAACAGGATCGGTCCGAGTCAGCACGGATTTACAAAGGGAAAATCATGCTTGACTAATCTTCCGGAATTTGGCATCTGGAACTAGGAAAATGGACATGGGAGAGCTAGTGGATGTAGTGTACCTGGACATTCAGAAAGCATTTGACAAGGTCCCACATAGGAGATTAGTGTGCGAAATTAGAGCCCATGGTATTGGGGGTAGAGTACTGACATGGATAGGAAAATTGGTTGGCAGACAGGAAACAAAGCGTAGGGATTAACGGGTCCCTTTCAGAATGGAAGGCAGTGGGGTACCGCAAGGCTCGGTGCTGGGACCACTGCTATTTACAATATACATTAATGATTTAGATGAAAGGATTAAAAGTAACTGGCATATTTGCAGATGACACAAAGCTGGGTGGCAGTGTGAAGTGTGAGGAGGATGCTACAATGATGCAGGGTGACTTGGACAGGTTGGGTGAGTGGACAGATGCAGTTTAATGTGGGTAAATGTGAGGTTATCAAATTTGGTGGCAAAAACAGGAAGGCAGATTATTATCTGAATGGTGTCAAACTGGGAAAAGGGGAAGAGATCTGGGGGTCCTTGTTCATCAGTCACTGAAAGTAAGCATGCAGATACAGCAGGCAGTGAAGAAAGCTAATGGCATGTTGGCCATCATAACAAGAGAAATTGAACATAGGAGCAAATAGGTCCTTCTACCGTTGTACAGGGCCCCAATGAGAGCACACCTGGAGTATTGTGTCTCCAAATCTGAGGAAGGACATTCTTGCTATTGAGGGAGTGCAGTGTAGGTTCACAAGGTTAATTCCCAGGATGGCAGAACTGTCAAATGTTGATAGAATGGTGCGTTTGGGCTTGTATACTCTGGAATTTAGAAGGATGAGAGGATATCTTATTGAAACATGTAAGATTATTAAGGAATTGGACACGCTGTAGGCAGGAAACATGTCCCCGTTGTTGGGGGAGTCTAGAACCAGGGGCCACAGTTTAAGAATAAGGGGTAGGCCGTTTAGTACGGAGATGAGGAAAAACTTTATCACCCGGAGAGTTGTGAATCTGTGGAATTCTCTGCCTCAAAGACAGCGGAGGCCAATTCTCTGGATGCTTTCAGGAGAGTTAAATAAAGCTCTAAAAGATAGCGGAGTCAGGGGAAAGGAACGGGTACTGATTGTGCATGATCAGCCATGATCATATTGAATGGCGGTGTTGGCTCAAAGGGCCGAATGGCCTACTCCTGCACCTATTGTCCATATGGCCAATTTTCACTGTGCATTGCTCTAAATCCAACATTGCTACAAAACGTTCAAGGCTTCAGGTTAATATTTCATCAAATTGACTGAAGTTACAGCACAGGTGATTGCGATTAAGACACTGCTGACATTGTCACATTTGGAGTATTGCATTCAGTTTTGGTCACCATGTTATAGGAAAGATGTTGTCAAGCTGGAAAGGGCACAGACAATTTATGAGGATGTTGCCAGGACTCGAGTGCCTGAGCTATCGGGAGAGGTTTCGCAGGCTATGACTTTATTCCTTGGAGCATAGGAGGATGAGGGATGATCTTATAGAGGTGTACAAGATCATGAGAGGAATAGATCAGGTATTTGCACAGAATCTTTAGAGTAGGGGAACCGAGAACAAGAGATGATAGAGGTGAGGGGGAGATTATTTAATAGGAACCTGAAAGTTAATTTTTTTCCCCACACAAAGGGTGGTGGGTACAAGGAACTAGCTGTCAGAGGAGCTAGTTGAGGCAGGTACTATCATAATGTTTAAGAGACATTTGGATAGGTATATGGATAGGATAGGTTTAGAGGGATATGGGCCAACGCAGGCAGGTGGTACTTGTGTAGATGTGGCATAATGCTCAGTATGGGCAAGTTGGACAAAAGGGCCTGTTTCTATGCTGTATGACTAGGATCATCAACGATCATCGTTTGGCTTCTGATCCTCATAAATAACAAAAATCAAGCTTGTCTAAATCTCATCAAGTCTATGTCAAACCCTATCACCCTTCCGCTCAACCAAAGCTCATTATTCAATTGGAGCTACATTTTAAAATTTAACTTCATGCTCAAATTGTTTGTATGGTCATCCCCAGGTTACGAAAGGATTCTGTTCTTGGGAACTTTCGTTATTCAAATTGCTCGTAAATCAGAAATGAACAAAAACAGTGTGTGGGAGGGGATCACAAAAACAGATGTGACGGAGAGCAAGCAGGCGCAGGAAGAGTAATGCCAACTGGCTTCACTGAGTCGGAGAGTGAGTGAGGGAGGGCTCAACACTCCCAGCTTTGCTCAGTTCCACACAGCTTCCACAGACGGTTCATTTGTATCTTTGGGTGTCCATAATCTGGGTGTTTATACACCAGGGAGGCATGTGAAAGCCTCATCGCTGATCTTCCCAACAGCATCCCGAACCACTACCCCATATCATACATTGCACCTCAAATTATATTGGTATTCTCAGGTTAATTGCAATTCACATTTCTGCTCAAAACTGAAAAGATAAAAAATTCCCTGAGTGATTACAACTAATAAAATAAAGTATTTGTTTTACATTTTAAAATGTGGATAAAGGATCAATGCTTTCAAAAGATGATGAAGCTGAAATTGATCTATTACAAGGAACAACCACTTTTGATGTTCAATCCACAATCATTGGCAAGTAATCAGATTTTAAATTAACTTAAAAGGAACTCAGAGCAGAACTACTGAATCATTTATTAGCCTTATTGATCTATAATCATTTTCTAGGTACATTTAAACATTTACAATATACATCTCCTTTGAGACATTATTTTCATATTGGGCTTTTATTTCTGCATGCAAGTCTCAAATGGTCTCAACAGCTGCTATTACCGAAACATGGCACGGTCCATATTTTAACTCAGATCAGATTAGTTTACTGTTATATACACACCAGAGTGCATTGAAATTACAACTTCACATAAAGCTCAAAAAGTAAACAATATAAAAAGAGTAACAATGCAAATGTGGCCTGGCCAATGTAATGAACTGGCTGGTTAGAAAGACAATGCATTTTATGCCAGTCACCAGGATTACAGGTAATTTTTTATGCTTAATATAATTTTCACTTGAACTTCCTCAATCTTCCATATTTGTTTGAATGATCTTGCGCTATTCCACAAACAAGAAGAATGCTATGATTGATACACTTAAAATATTTCATCTGGAACAGGCTTAATTTACTGTTAAAAGTAATAGTGTGGGGTTATATGTGTAACATTGCACTCATAAAGTTTGACACACTTAACTCGGAAGGATATAATTAAAAATGGGGTTTCAAGCCAAAAGGAGAAACTACGTTGCCACCGGTGAAGTTATGTTATTTTCCCCTATCCTTCCTTAATCTGTAAATACATTTGGATTATGAAAAAAAGTTACCACAAAGGTTATTGATGCAATTAGAATAAATGCATTCAAGGGGAAGCAAAATATACAGAGAATAAAAGGACACAAGGTATGATGAAGATGAAGAGAAATTTTGAGCATAAACAATGCCAAAAATGTTGCACCAAATTATATTCCTGCAGTTTGCTACAGTTCTATTCAAATACAAGCATTTAAGTATAGTACACTTCTACGAAGCAGAAAGTGCACACAAAGCATGGTGAGATTTCCAATTTTTTTTTCAAGATACTGTTTCCAATGTGTACTTCAATTAATGTGTGAGAAGGAACTGCAGATGCTGGTTTAAACCTAAGATAGACACAAAAAGCTGGAGTAACTCAGCGGGACAGACAGCATCTCTGGAGAGAAGGAATGGGTGACGTTTCAGGTCGAGACCCTTCTTCAGATTGGTTAGGGATAAGGGAACCGAGAGATATAGACACAGTATAGACACAAGATATAGACTTCTTACACAGTGCTCAGCAACTGCGGCTCAGATTCCGAGAACTTCACCTTGGAAACGGGGGTCAAACAGGGATGCATCATCGCACCCACCCGGTTTGTCGTCTTCATTGCTGCACCTCATTGGTGAAGAGCTGCCACAGGTGATCTCAATCCTCTACAGAACAGACGGTGGGCTCTTCAACCTTAATAGGTTTAAGGCCAAGAGCAAAGTCAGTAACACCGCCATCATGGAGCTTCAGTACGCGGACAACTGCGCCATTGCAGCACACTCTGCAGAAGACCTCCAGGGCATCCTGAATGTCTTTGCCAAGGCATACAGAACCATGGGCCTAGCCTTAAATATCAAGAAGACCCAGGTCCTACATCAACCTCCACCCAACCAGCCATCTACCCAGCCCACTATAAAGGTGGGCAATACCACTCTTGAAAACGTTGACTATTTCCCCAACCTTGGCAGCATTCTTTCCTCAAAAGCTGACATCGACTCCAAGGTCAACCATTGCCGGAGTTGTGCCAGCGGGGCCTACACCAGACTCAGGAAAAGAGTCTTTGAAGACCAAGACCTAAAGGCTCAAACAAAACTGCTGGTCTACAGTACCATTGTAATCTCCACTCTGTTGTATGGAGCCGAGTCATAGACCACCTACAGCAGGCATCTGAGAGCCCTGGAACAATACCATCAAAGATCCTTATGAAAGATTTTGAGGATCAGCTGGGAGGACAAACGCACCAACATCAGCGTATTGGAGGAAGCCAATATGACCAGCATCACCACCACAATAATGTAGCACCAACTTTGATGGACTGGCCATGTCATCTGCATGTCCAACACACGTCTCCCTAAACAAATCCTGTACTCTCAATTGAAGGAAGGTCGGCGAGCCCCCGGCAGGCCAAAGAAACGCTTCAAGGACAACATCAAGAACAGTCTGAAGAAATTCCACATCACATCAAGCAACTGGGAGCACATTGCACTGGACAGGCGCTCCTGGAGGAAGGAGCTGCACGTCATGAAATGGAACTACGCCGTGTCGCAGAGATAAAGTGACAGCACCGTAAGGAGAGAGAGAGAGGGAGAGAGAGAGAGAGAGAGAGAGAGAAGGGGGCTCGACGACTACCAACCGCCGCCAGTCTCCGCTGCCCACGTTGCAACATGGTGTGTGGATCGCGGATCGGCCTCTACAGACATCTGCAGACCCATAAGTCGAGAGCCCTATGGAGAGGACAGTCATACTCGTTTCGAGTGCCCGCCAATGATGAGACAGTGATGTGGAGAGATAAAGAACAATGAATTAAAGATATGCAAAAAAGTAACGATGATAAAGGAAACAGGCCACTGTAAGATGTTTGTAGGGTGAAAATTAGAAGCTAGTGCACCTTGGTGGGGGAGGGATAGAGAGAGAGAGAGAGAGAGAGAGAGAGAGAGAGAGAGAGAGAGAGAGAGAGAGAGAGAGAGAGAGAGAGAGAGAGAGAGAGAGAGAGAGAGAGAGAGAGAGAGAGAGAATGTCGGGGCTATCTGAAGTGAGAGAAATCAATATTCATACCACCGGGCTGTAAGCTGCCCAAGCAAAATATGAGATGCTGTTCCTCCAATTTAGATTTAGCCTCACTCTGACAATGGAGAAGACCGAGGACAGAAAGGTCTGTATAGGAATGGGAAGGAGAATCAAAAGCGTCCAGCAACCAGGAGATCAGGTTGGTTCACGCGGGCTGAGCGAAGGTGTTCTGCAAAACGATTGCTCAGTCTGCGTTTGGTCTCACCAATGTAAAAGAGTCCACATCTTGACCAACGGCTACAATAGATGAGGTTGGCGGAGATGCATGTGAACCTCTGCCCAACCTGAAAGGACTGTAGGGGTCCCCGGACAGAGTCGAAGGTGGAGATATAGGGACAAATGTTGCATCTTCTGTGGTAGTAGAGGAAGGTACCTGGGAGGGGGTGGTTTGAGTGAGAAGGGATGAGTTTACCAGGAAGTAGCGGAGGGAACAATCACTACTGAAAGCGGAAAGGGGCAGAGATAGGAAAATGTGGCTAGTGGTGGGATCACAGTGGAGGTGGCGGAAAGGTGGTGGAGGATTATGTGTTGTATGCGACGGATGATGGGGTGGAAGGCAAGGACTAGGGGGACTCTGTGTCGGTTGGGACTAGGGGGAAGGGGAGCAAGGGCAGAGCTGCGGGGTACCGAGGAGACACGAGTGAGGGCCACATCTATGATTGGAGGGGGGGGAAACCCCCGTTCCCTAAAGAATGAGGGACATCTCGGATGTTCTAGTATGGAACACCTCATCTTGGGCGCAGATGGAACATAGATGGAGGAATTGGGCGTAGGGGATAGAGTCTTTGCAGGAAGCAGGGTGGGAAGAAGTGTAGCCGAGATAGTTGTGGGAGTCAGTGGGTCTGTAATAGACGTCAGTCAATAGTGATGTTGACTTGAGATCAAGAAAGGGGAGGGAGGTGTCGGAAATGGTCCAAGTAAATTTGAGTGCAGGATGAAAATTGGTGGTGAAGTTGATGAAGTCCATGAGTTCTGCATGGGTTCAGGAGGTAACACCGATGCAGTCATCAATGTAACAGAGATAGAGTACAGGGATAGGGCCAGTGTATGCCTGGAACAGGGCATGTTCAATGTAGCCTTCAAAGAGGCAGGCATAGCTGGGGCCCATGCAGGTGCCGATAGCTACGCCTTGGACTTGGAGGAAGTGGGAGGAGTCAAAGGAGAAGTTGTTGAGGGTGACGACCTAGGCGGAGTGTTAGTAGAGGGAATTTGGATGGTTCTGCAGTCGAAGGGCATGTGAGGTATCTCAGACATAGGTCGGCAGAGATTGGACTGGGGGGGGGGGGAGATAGGATGGAGTCGTGGAAATATTTTCCGTGGGACAGGAGTGGACTGAAACAATTGGTCTGCCAAGGCAGTTGTGTTTATGGATTTTGGGGAGATGGTAAAAACTGTGCGGGGCTGGGAAACGATAAGGTTGGAGGCTGTGGAAGGCAGACTGCCAGAAGTGATGAAATCACTAATGATGTTTGAGATTAAGGCCTGATGTTCATGTGTGGGATCATGGTCCAAGGATAAGTAGGAGGTGTCTGAGAGTTGTCGCCTGGCCTCAGCCCAGTAGAGGTCAGTGCGCCAGATTTCTGCGTCACTTCCCTTGTCAGCGGGTTTGATTATAATGTCAGTGTTGCTGCACAGTGAGCGGAGGGCTGTATGTGCAGAGGGGGTGAGGTTGGAGTTGGGGAGTCCAGAACCAGGGGCACCAAGTTAAGAATAAGGGGTAAGCCATTTAGAACAGAGATGAGGAAACACTTTTTCACACAGAGAGTTGTGAGTCTGTGGAATTCTCTGCCTCAGAGGGCGGTGGAGGCCGGTTCTCTGGATACTTTCAAGAGAGAGCTAGATAGGGCTCTTAAAGATAGAGTCAGGGATTTATGGCATGTCAGTAGTTAGAAATAAAGAGGTCCAGAGAGGGTGAGAAGGCCGTTCTGGGGAGTCCAAGAGGAGGGAGACACGTCAATTAATGCAAGCTTCAGCATTAACAGTTGGCTAGTTGCCACAGACAAGATGGAAATTGTCCACATACAGACATGTCCGATTTTATATGCAATGCTACTTGTGAGTAGCCAAGCAAATTATATCAGATTAATTTCTGCTTATTACATAAATCTACCATAAATAATTTAATTTAATTTGAAAAATTGTGTGCAGCGCATCGGACTTAAAATGATACCATGATTATAAAAGTGGCAAATATTAGTTGTTCTCTCCAGCAAGCTAATTTAGCCAATATCTTTAAATTAACTCCTTTTGATTATGTAGATTGTAATGATATACCTTCGACTTTGAGTAGATTATGGAAGATGGTTTATAAGTAGAGGATACCTGTCCATATTCCAGAAGCATTCTCCTCCAAAGTAGGAACACAATATTGTAGTACAATCATCTTTAAAGTGAGTAGTTTTGTGAGAATGTTTTCTTCTTAAATACAATTAAAATGTTGTGCCATAGTTTCTTTGTATAAATCATATTGCTTTGTTTTCCAGCAATTTCCCAGATAACACAATAAACTTGGGCTGTCGGAGCCAAATTGCACATGTATAGTGAAGTTTATCGTTAATGATGGGGATGGTAATGCTATTGAATATCAAGACAAGATAGTAGAACTCCTTATTGGATATAACCATGACGAATGTTACTTGTTAATCATTGTCCAGGTCATGGGGCACAGGTTGGAATGGAATTTAAAAAAGGGCAATTTTAAAACTTTGTTTATCCTGCACTCTAGCAAGCACTCTTGGCTAACCATCCCATTAATCCTGTTCTTTCAACAAACTTCATCAACCTTGAAATAAAAAGGCAAGCCATAGCAAGCATTCTAACTTGATTAATAATTCATAGAATCAAGAAATGTTCAACAGAACTAAAAGGCATAGAATACCCTAATAGAGGATTTGCCTGTTTTGATGTCATGAATGTATGGGGACCTTGCAATAGGCTGATATGGTACTCCCTCAACTTCATTCTGATTTGAGGCCAACTCCCACAAGGAAATCTAATTCTTCAAATCTCAAAGTGCGTCAAAAGGACTCAAGGATGTTGGAAATTGGAAAGAAATGATGAATGGATGAGAGAATGTGGCGGAGTACTTATTTGCGAAGAAAAGGGGGAGAAAGTGATAAAGGGAGACAGATGGATGGTGAGTTAGGTGGTTGGGAAAAGACAACACGGTAAGAGAAAGGATACCAAGGAACGAAGACAAAAGAGATACAGGACATATTGCAGATTTTTAAATGAGAGAAATGCTTTTGAATACCATTTCAAGTTAAGGCAGTGAAGTTGAACTGCTGTTTTCTAATCACATTATGGACACAAATAATTATTTACATTTTTCAGGATTTACTATATCTCCATGTGCTTATTGAGGGCAATGTTCAAATCATTTTGTATGTTTCAGACATGTTGTGGGAAGTGGTTAACCCAATACAATTCCATGCCATGCATCTTTCATTTTATCAGTCCCATAATTTCCTTTCAGAGAGCCTATGACAACTTGTCACATTTTATAACAAACTCAGTATAACTCCTGCAGAGAGTGATTAAATGTATCAAAAATATAACAACTTTGTACAACTACTTAGCTGGATAGAAAGTACACAGAAGGAACTCCTTTAAGATACAGTACAAAAGAAATCATTGGCTTCCTACTGAAACTGTTCATAAGAATGTAAAATTAATATTATGCAAATAATTTTAAAGATCAAGGACACAGAAGGCTAAATCATACTAAGTTCATCTCACCACCTGGAATGACAATTTACGATCTCACAAATCTTACGATCTTCCCAAATTCTAAAAATATAACCATATAACCATATAACAATTACAGCACGGAAACAGGCCATCTCGACCCTTCTAGTCCGTGCCGAACACATAATCTCCCATAGTCCCATATACCTGCGCTCAGACCATCACCATCCATTCCTTTCCCATCCATATAACTATCCAATTTATTTTTAAATGATAAAAACGAACCTGCCTCCACCACCTTCACTGGAAGCTCATTCCACACAGCTACCACTCTCTGAGTAAAGAAGTTCCCCCTCATGTTACCCCTAAACTTCAGTCCCTTAATTCTCAAGTCATGTCCCCTTGTTTGAATCTTCCCTACTCTCAGTGGGAAAAGCTTTTCCACGTCAACTCTGTCTATCCCTCTCATCATTTTAAAAACCTCTATCAAGTCCCCCCTTAACCTTCTGCGCTCCAAAGAATAAAGCCCTAACTTGTTCAACCTTTCTCTGTAACTTAGTTGCTGAAACCCAGGCAACATTCTAGTAAATCTCCTCTGTACTCTCTCTATTTTGTTGACATCCTTCCTATAATTAGGCGACCAAAATTGTACACCATACTCCAGAATTGGCCTCACCAATGCCTTGTACAATTTTAACATTACATCCCAACTTCTATACTCAATGCTCTGATTTATAAAGGCCAGCACACCAAAAGCTTTCTTTACCACCCTATCTACATGAGATTCCACTTTCAGGGAACTGTGCACAGTTATTCCCAGATCCCTCTGTTCACCTACATTCTTCAATTCCCTACCATTTACCATGTACTCTCTAACATTCAGAAATATTTATAACCCGTTTGCATTTGCATAACCTGCAACCCAGCAGCATTACATTACGTTCTCCCCCTTCTCATCTACCCTGCGGTCTCCCGCATACACTTTTCTTTTCACTCCCTTGCTCCTGTCGCTCAGGTCTTTACCCATTCTCTACCTGCTCCTCAACTTTCCCCTCACGCACCGCGCCATACTCTGAGTCATCCATTTTTCTTCTCTGGCGCCTCATGCCCTCTTACTTACCATCCCATCTGGTTCTACTTCCCACTCACCACCTTACTTTCTTATCATATTCCATATTCCACTATTTGTGGACTTTGTCTTCTCCACTTATCACCTCCACTGTTGGTGACTAAATCTATAATTCTCTCCACTCTCTCACTCAAATGCCGATCAACCCCTCCACCCCTTCTCCTCATGTCTTTCTATCAGCTATCCGCACTCAACTCCATTAGTTTAAAGGATCCTAACCCAGAATATCATGTGTCCATTTCCATCCACAGATATTGCCTGACCCACTGAGTTCTTCCAGCAGTTTGTATTTTGCAATGGTTTGTACTAACATTTGCTGCTTACTTCCACAGAATTGGCTAACAGTCCTTCTAGATCTAGCCATTCACAGCACTATTCAACCAATTGTATTTAGCAATTTGTGAGCCTTATTACAGCCTGTTATTACAAAAAGATTTATCTATTATTTTGAAAAGACAAACAGCAGCCAGTTTAGCTAAGTTAGTAGTATTGAATGAATAAACTGATAATTTGAGATAAAACACATTATTAGAAATATTTAAGCAATATTTGTATAAAGAGAAACAATTAGTAAAGTCAAAGATGTGGAGTAGAACTGGGAAATATATTTGTATGCAAGATTTCCACCAGTCTCTTTTGCTTTGTTCACTTGTTCATGTGATAGGACCAGAATTAGATCATTCAGCCCATTAAGTCTACTCTGCTATTCAATCATGGCTGATCTATCTCTCCCTCCTTACCCCATTTTCCTGCATTCGCCCCATAACCTTTGACACCCATACTAATCAAGAATCCATATTATCTCTGCCTTAAAAATATCCACTGAAGGCCTCCACAGCCTTCTGTGGCAAAGAATTCCACAGATTCACCACCCTCTGAATAAAGAAATTCCCACATCTCCTTCCTGAAGGAATGTCCTTTAATTCTGAGGCTGACCTGTAGTCCTAGACTCTCCCACTAGTGGAAACATCCTCTTTTAGTTTAGTTCAGAGATACAACGTGGAAGCAGGCCCTGCGGCCCACCGAGTATGCACCAACCAGGGTTCCCCACACACTAACACTATCCTAAACACATTAGGGACAATTTACACTTATACCAAGCCAATTTACCTACAAAGTCTATGGAGCGTGGGAGGAAACCGAAGATCTCGGAGAAAACCCACGTGGTCACGGGGAGGACGGACTAACTCCGTACAGACAGCACCTGTAGGCGGGATCGAACCCGGATTTCCGGCGCTACAAGCGCTGTGTGGCAGCAACTACCGCAGTGCCACCGTGCCAGTATTAGAAAATATCTAGATTTCATTTTAACCAACTTTCATCTTGAACTGAATAAATTATTCCAATACTTCAAAATATGGAATATAATACATATTGCACTACATTAGAAGTCAAATAAACAAAAAAGGTGATAGTTCGTGAACTGCAGTGGTGAAACTGTGCAATGGCAGGTCAGAACTGTCATCTCAGTTTTTGTTACATCACTCAGGTGTTTGGGTAATTTACTAGTCAAAAAAACAAAATGCCAATTAAAACATGATGGAAACTACATGGAAGTGATGTCTTCATAGATTCCATCACTATTCTTAAATAATGACCTTTCTTAAATAATGACCTGGTTATCTTCCTTGAAGGGCCTCCTTGCTGTCTGTAAAACAGTACTCAACACCAATTTTACCTGAGGAAAGTCAAACTTAAAAAGTCCCATACCATCTTGTTCACAGCAAGGCCCTAGAAAATGTGGAGCACCTACCACATCTTGGAAACCACCTCTGTGTGACTGCCGACATGACCAAAGAGATTCAGCGTTGTCTTAAATGCACCCACCAATTCAATCTTCAGTCCAATGAGGAAAAGCGTACTGAAGATCAAGCCCCCAAGATGAACCGTAGGTGAACCGTAGATTAACCAATGTCAGAGGTCAACATCCCCAGAATTGAGGCTCTAGTTAAATTTGGCTGCTATGTTGGGCAAGTTGTGTTATTTGATGCCTAACATCAGAATCCCAAAATAAACCAGCCTTCAAAGATTCATGTGGTATGATTACCAGACGGACAGAAATAAAGATTCAAGGATGGATTCAACATTTTTTAGAAATGCAATACAGTTCCTGGGAAGTGTTTGGCTAATGAACTTGAAGTAGTAGTGTTCAGGAGCATATTGATAATCTTATGACATGCATCTAGATTACAGAGGCCCCGTCTACGCAGCAGATGGAGCAAATCAGCTCACAAGGTACCCACCTATCCCTTTAAAAGAATCAGAGTAATTCAAAATGTTAAAGAAATTGTCAGTTATGTCAATGAGCCAGTTCAATTCTATTAACACATACATGAAGTTAACTTGAGATGGTGCCTTCAAAGCACATTTGCTTTTCTACAGTCTTTCTCACTTTACATTGTAATAATGTACTTAATTAGGCAATCAACAATAACACCAAATTAAAATTGAAGGAACTGGTCTTTGAAATTATACTGTACAAAATATATCAACTCTAACCACCTATTTGTCAGCACAAGATGTTGTCCACTTCAGCTCAGTGGATGGCAGTCAATTCTTTAAGGCAGAAGTCTCAGTGGATAGCAGTCAATTCTTTAAGGCAGAAGTCTGTTGAAAATCCACCTCAGGAACGACAGCTAAAAAATGTAGATTGCCACACTTGTACAATGCAGAGAAGGGGCTCATGTTGTTGACCTCCCCGTGGTGAGCCTTGTCAACTGACCACAGTCAGGCGAACAACAACAAACAGAGACAGCAGCAGCGCTGTAGCTTGCATGCACCCTTTCTAGGGCGGACACCTACAGATGTCGAACCGGATGGCATCACCCTGCTGCAGACTTCTGCTGCCTCAAATGCAAGAAGAAGAATGCAGAGAATATTCTGCACAATAGGGAAGTTTTTTTTGTTGAGAAGATGAGAACTCTTTGTTCTCCTTAATCATTGTAAAAGATCTCAAGGAGGCACAAGAGACTTTGGATGCTGGGATCTGGACCAAAAACAAAACTGCAGGGAGAAATCATTGGGTCAGCAAACTTGGGGGGGGGGGGGGGGGGCGCAAAGGGATAGACAACATTTTGTGTTGAGATCCTGCATCAGGACTAAGCATGGTTTTTTTTTAATGTTTATTTTATTATTTTATTAGATTAGGTTGAAGAAATTCAGTGAAAGGAGATCATGTGTAGAAAGGAGAATTGGTCTGATTTATCAGCTAAAACAAGCCAATTTTTTTCTAAATGTAGTGTCTCGGTCATTTCAGTGATTCACATCTTCACTGTGGGAACTGTTACATTTTTCCAGAATTTGAGTAGAAGTTTTTTCGCAGTTATTAAGCCGTAATCAAGGAAACGTCTTTGGAATGTCGTTAACGTAGAACAGCCCTCTGACATTCCTAAAATTATTAGTTTTGGATCTGACTCCAGTTGAATTTTAAGTGTTTTAGAGATGATATCGAATATTCCCATCCAGAACTTTTGTATTTTTATACAGGATGCGAAGGAATGGGTTAAGGTAGCTTCTTGGAGGTGACATTTATCACAGATAGAGATGACAGTTGGGAAGGTCTTATTCAATTTAGTCTTTGAATAGTATAGCCTATGCAATATTTGGAATTGTATCAGACAATGCCTGACATTTAAAGAACAGGAATGTATGTATAGTAGGCTTTACTCCCATATATCTTTTGAAATCAATAAACCCAACTCGTCTTCCCATACATGCCTGTACATCTCAGAAGGTGGGGTATCCGCATTTAAGAGAGTGTTATAAATTTAAGATATTAACTTACTTGTATCGGCATGTCTATTCAGATAATCGTCTAATATATCTGGACCCATAAAAGGACCGTCTTGTGTGTATGTTTTCACATAATATCGGATTTGAACGTATCTAAAAAGATTGTTTGCTTTCAATTGATCTTTCTCCCATAGTTCTTGAAAAGAAAAGAAAGTCCCCTTCTTATAGAGGTCTCCCACAGTATTAATTCCTAGGTTTTTCCATTGAACAAATACCCTATCTAAAGTAGACGGTTTAAACGAGGGATTATTAGCAATAAGCAGAAGAAGAGACAAATTTCTCAGTTTAAGACTTAATTTCAACTGTTTCCAGATACGTAGGGTACTGTGTATTATTGGATTTTGCTCATATACATTGACTTATTCAGATGTATTGGAGATAGGAGAATCGAGCCAATATTAAAAGGCAAACAATCTTCCCTCTCCATTTTTAACCATTTTACCTGCTGACATATATGGTCCAACCAGAAGATTATATTTTTAATGTTAGTCGCCCAGTAGCAGAAAATAAAGTTAGGAAGAGCTAATCCTCCATTTTCTTTGGATTTGCACAAATGTCTTTTATGTATTCTATGGGTTTTGTAGTTCCAAATAAAGTTAGTGATGGTAGAATCCATATTTTAAATTATTTATTATTTTTTAAACTTTTGGGGAGTTATATTTGATTGATTGAAATAAATATAGGAATTACGGGAGGAAAATCATCTTTATGGCATTTACTCTAACTATAAGGGAAATAGGAAGTGTTTTCCAAAATTGAATGTAGGCACATAGTTTAGTGATTAATGGTGGGAAGTTTGTTTTAAATCGAGAGGAATGTTTTCTAGTCACGTAAACTCCGAGATATCTAAACTTTTCGGTAACAATTCTGAAGGGAAATGTTTGTAGTTGAGAAGGGTTTTGAGCTTTTATTGGCATAATTTCAATTTTATTCTAATTTATTCTATAACCTGAAAAATCACCAAATTGTTCTATAACGTTTAGTACATCTGGGATAAATTAGTAATGTATAAAGCTACATAATCTGCATATAACAAAATCTTATTGGTGGTATATTTAGTATTATATCCGTGAATGCTCAATGTGACCTAAAATACTCTCAGCAAGGGGTTCTATGGCTAAGGCAAATAACATTGGTGAAAGGGCACTTCTTGTCTGTTACCCCTGGATAAATGAAATTTAGGTGAAAGCATTTGATTTGTCAGTATTCTGGCTGTTGGATTAGTGTATTACAGCTTCACCCATGAAATGAAGTTTTCTCCTAATTGGAATTTTTCCAACATTGCAAAAAGCCCATTCCACTTGGTCGAAAGCTTTTTCTGCGTCAAGAGAAATAATTGTTAGATCTTCGTTTCTCATTCTATGCGAGTATATTATAGTAAACAAACGTCTCAAATTATAAAACGAATGTCGATTAGGTATAAACCCAGTTTAATCTGGATGTATTAATTTACTAATAACCAAGCTTAATCTACCTGCCAGAGTCTTAGCTAATATCTTCTGGTCTGTATTTAAAAGGGCTACGGATTAAGAATGTAACGGGGAGATGACCAAAAATAAAAGGGATGAGGGAGAGGAATGAGGTAGGAGCTGGCAAGCGTTTGATCTATTGTTTTCAACTACCCTCCCCATTCCCACATCAACCTATTGTACTCCCTGTACACACATGACTGTGTGGCTAGGTTCAGCTCCAACTCGATAATCAAGTTTGCTGATGGGCCTGATCTCAGACAACGATGAGAAGGCCTACGGGGAGGAGGTGGCTGATCTGGCACTCTGGTGTCAGGACAACAGCCTCCTCTTGAACATCAAAACAACTAAGGAGCTGATCGTGGACTTTAGGAGGGCACATCATCCGAGGACGTACACACCATTGAGGATAAATGGGGATACTGTGAATACGGTGAGCTGTTTTAAATACCTGGGAGTCCACATCTCTGAGGATATGACATGGACATCACACGCTGCAGCACTCGTGAGTAAGGCAAGGCAGCGCCTTTACCACCTCAGGCAATTGAGGAAATTCAGAGTGTCTCCGAGGATCCTCTAGTGCTTCTACTCAGCGGCTGTGGAAAGCATCTTGTCCGGAAATATTACAATCTGGTTTGGGAATTGCTCTGCCCAGGACAAGAAGGCTCTGCAGAGAGTAGTGCGTTCGGTCGAACGCACTATGGGAGCTTCACTCGCCCCCCCTGCAGGAACTATACATCAGGAGGTGCAACTCCAGAGCCAATAAGATCATGGGTGACCTCTTCCACCCCTGCAACGGACTGTTCCAGCTGCTACTGTCAGGCAAACGCCTCCGCTGCCATGCTGTGAGAATGGAGAGGTTGAGAAGGAGTTTCTTCCCAGAGGCCATTAGGACTGTAAACTCCTATCTCACCAGGGACTAACTTGTACTGTACCACTCTACTGCTTTCTTGTAAATTGCTGTTTTTTTTCCCTTTTTCCATCCGCCCACAATATGTTGTAGTTTGTAGTTGTTTGGTTGTTTGTTTGTTTGCTCGCAGACTTTGTGCACAAAGTCTGCGAGCATTGCCACTTTTCATTTCACTGCACATCTCGTATATGTATGTGACGAATAAACTTGACTTGACCTATTCTGTCCTCAGTGTCCTCCAGGGTGAGTTCAAACACAAACTACACAGGAACAGCACCATTCACCTGGGTTGTCTCCAACTTAATGGATCCACACTACCTTTTCTTTCTCTCTTTTGGAAACATCCAGGTCCTCTCACACTCACACCTTTCTTTCCAGCCCCCAGTCACCCAGTTTCCTTCTTGTGTGCCCCCCCACCTTCCCACCAATTGCCCACAGTTGCCTATCACCCCACACCGTACATACTCAGTCCCCTATCCCCTCCTATGCCCTTATCTGGTTTAATTCATCATCTTTCTTGCTTATCCTATTCCATTATCTGCAGGCCTTTGACATCTCCACTGATCACCTCTTAGCCTGTCGCTCTGTCCATACCTTCCACCCCACCGAGTTCTATCTGCTTATCAAATGGAACTAGGTGGGGTGGCTTATCAACCCCTCCACACTTGGGTCCATCTATCACTTGCCAAGTTGTGCCTTATCCCTCTCCTTCAACCTTTTATACTGGCTGCGTCCCTTTACAAACTCAGTCTTAACGCAGGATCTTAACACAAAACTTTGACTATCCTTTTGCCACCACAAATGCTACATTTCCCACTGCATTTCTCTAGCAAAATATTCAATTTCCTATCCAGAGAATGAGTGGAAGGATCATCACGAGGTCCAAGCCAATTCAGTATATGCAACATTTCATAAAAACGGTACGTGCTGGAATTTTGAAATAAAAGTAGTATGCCTGGAACTCCTAATCTGGGAAGAAAGGGGCAGAGTATAAATAGACATGACAATGATACTCAAACATCGACATGTGAACATACAAAAAAAAAGAGGGATATACCATCAGTGTGTAAATTTCCAATTTCCACAGATGCCTAAATCCAACCTGCCAAGTAATTGCGCAATACAGATTGGAATTTAACTTCACTTCCTACACCAGATGTGCAGAAATATTCAATAACCATTGCATCACCCTTGCTAGTTACATTTTATCCTGGGAACAGACAAGGAAATGTTAAAGACAAATTGTTTACTAAATATCATGTCAATGGTAAAAACGTAAAAAGAGCATGAATGTATTTGTGCATTTCAGAGGCGACTTCTTGAAACAGGATTATGGGAAACATTTGAACCAGACCTTTGTGTGTGCGCAAGAATGAGTAAAAAGAGGCAAAAGTGGCAAGATTCTGGGCAAATTACATCATCCTTTTATTTCCCCATTCTCAGCTGGTTAAAAAGGACACCCACTTGTGTTGATGTTTTCCCTCAGAGGCCTGGAAATCCTGTTCAACCAAGTCTGCTAGAACCATTATCAGTACATACGAACAGTACAGATGGTTTTATAAATGGCTCAAAGATCTGAAAATTAGTTGGGTCAAGAAATCATCATGGGGAAGAACTAATGATTTTTGCTTAAGTTTACTTTGTATCCACTATGATCTTGAACACATCCAAAACTCTACTTTCCATTTTTGAACTTTACCGTTTATATACCAAGATGCACGAGTCCAGTCTTAATCAGGATTTTTTTTCATGGACTTGTGGCAGCCCAAGGTCTAACATTTTGCACCTGCAACTAACAACTGCATTCCTTATATTTAAAAGTCTTCACAGACTTTGATTTTAATTGTTCAACCATTAATGACTATTGTTCAGCAGCTTTGGCATTAAACAATGGAATTTATTATGCAAATTCTCCATAACTTCCTTAGTTAGGCTCAAAAGATGCTTGTGCAATGCTTTTTAAACTGACCACAATAATTTATATACCAAATTAGTTTAACTTGTGTTTAGAAATGAGATGTATGAATGTTTTGGGAAACATTTTGGTGATACGCGAAAAGATTTCAGATTAAGCATTTTGCTATAATTAAATTATAAATCACATATAGTTTAATGTTCTTTAATAATAATACTGGATTCATTCTCTACCCGGATCAAAAACACTACCAAAAACAACTATCATTTAAAAAAAACCTCAATCCAGAATGTATAATCATTGGAGTAAAACCGACAACTAAACCAAGATCGAAGGCAAAACCGACTCCTGCTTTCACTTTATTTCTGCTCCAGCATTCTGTCGCCAAATTAACCACCAGGTCTGTGACTAATTGGGGATCAGAGTGAAAGCTCATTGCATGTTTGATTAGCAAATACAAACAAATGTAAAGAGATCTGAATATACATGCACATGAGTTTTCCATATCAAGTGCAGAATATGTGAACATTTGCCATTATGGAAACTTCTTTAGTTATCTTCCAAGATGATCTGTAACAGGAATAGAAATGCTGGACTTTAGCATCATCAAATCATAAGCAATTTCAAATGTAGCTAACCAAATTAAAATTTGCATTGATAACACTGTGGTCTCAGGGTAAATTCCACTACTCTACGAACACTCTCCTCAGCCTAGCAGAGCTATTCTTACTCTTAGCAACTGCTCATTCCCACTAAATCCAAAACCAAGGTGTAGCCATGGGCATTTGTATGGGCCCCAGCTATGCTGGGTACCCATCTTTGTTGGGTACGTCAAGCAATCCCTGTTCCAAGCATACATAGGCCGCATCCCCAAACTCGAACTCCGCTATCAGGGCTACCTCCTGCAATATAAACCTACTGACTCCCACAGCTATCTAGGCTACACTTCTTCCCACCTTACTTCCTGCAAAGACTCCCTACTTCCTATTCCTCCGTCTATGCTGCATCTGACCCCAAGATGAGGTGCTCCACATCAGGACATCTGGGGAAAGGGTGTGTCCCCCTTCCATCATACATGATGCCCTCACTGCCCCCCCCCCCCTCTCCCCCATTCACAACAGTGGGAGTCTCCCTAGTCCTCACCTTTTGCCTCATCAACCGTTACATACAGCACATAATCCTCCGACATTTTCTCCACCTCCAACAGGATCCCACCACCAGCCACAACTTTCCATCTGCACCCCTTTCTGGTTTCCAGGTTAACTCATCCCTTCTCACCCAAACCATCCCCTCCCCAGGCGACCGCAGGAGATACAACACTTGTTCCTATAACTCCTCCCTTGTATCTGTCCAAGGACTCCAACAGTCTTTTCAGGTGAGGAAGAGGTGCACTTGCATCTCCTCTAACCTCATCTTCTGTATTTGCCGTTCCAGGTGTGGACTCCTATATATCGGCGGGACCAAGAGCAGGGTCGATGATCATTTTGCTGAACACCTTCGCTAAGTCTGCCTAAACCTACCTGATCTCCCAGTTACTAAACACTAACTCACCCTCCCATTTCCATGCTGACCTTGCAGTGGAGTAAAGCCACCGCAGGGTTTAATCCATCGGTTTAATCCATCGCAGGGGACAGACTCCTGACCGACATACATTACAAACCCACTGACTTACATGGCTATCTGGACTACACGTCTTCCCACCCTGCCCCCTGTAAAGACTCCATCCCCTACTCCCAATTCCTCCGCCTACGCCGCATCTGTTCCCAGGATGAGACATTTCATACCAGGGCATCGGAAATGTCCTCGTTCTTCAGGGAACTGGGATTCCCCTCCGCCACCATAGATGAGGCTCACACCAGGGTCTCATCCATACCCCGTAACACTGCTCTCTCTCCCCATCCCCGCACACGCAACAAGGGCAGAGTCCCTCTGGTCCTCACCTTTCACCCCACCAGCCGGCAAATATAACACATAATCCTCCGCCATTTCCGCCACCTCCAACGTGACCCCACCACTCGCCACATCTTCCCGTCTCCCCCCATGTCTGCCTTCCGCAAAGACCGCTCCCTCAGTAACTCCCTCGTCAATTCTTCCCTTCCCTCCCGCACCACCCCCTCCCCGGGCACTTTCCGTTGCAACCGCAAGAAATGCAACACCTGTCCCTTCACCTCCCCCCTCGACTCCATCCAAGGTCCCAAGCAGTCGTTCCAGGTGCGACAAAGGTTCACCTGTATCTCCTTCAACCTCATCTACTGCATCCGCTGCACTAGATGTCAGCTGATTTACATCGGTGAGACCAAGCGTAGGTTGGGCGATCGTTTCGCCGAACACCTCCGCTCAGTCCGCAATAACCTACCTGACCTCCCGGTGGCTCAGCACTTCAACTCCCCCTCCCATTCCCAATCCGACCTCTCTGTCCTGGGTCTCCTCCATTGCCAGAGTGAGCAACAGCAGAAATTGGAGGAACAGCACCTCATATTCCGTCTGGGGCCCTTGCGTCCTTATGGCATTAACATTGAATTCTCCCAATTTGGCTAGCCCTTGCTGTCTCCTCCCCTTCCTTAACCCTCTAGCTGTCTCCTCCCACCCTCCCATCCGCCCGCCCTCGGGCTCCTCCTCCTCCTCCCCTTTTCCTTCTTTCTTTCCCCCACCCCCCATCAGTCTGAAGAAGGGTTTCGGCCCGAAACGTCGCCTATTTCCTTCGCTCCATAGATGCTGCTGCACCCGCTGAGTTTCCCCAGCAATTTTGTGTACCTTCCATGCTGACCTTTCTGTGCTGGGCCTCCTCCATTGTCAATATTGAGGCCCAGTGCAAATTGGAGGAACAGCACCTCCTATTTCGCTTGGGCAGCTTACACCACAGAGGTAAGAACATCAACTTCAAGTAATCATTGCTTTCCCGCTCTCCCCCCATCCCTCCCCCTTCTTAATTCTCTGACAAGTCTGACTGTCCCCCTGATGACATTTTTAATCTCTGCTTGCTTCGTTATCATTTTCTCCCAGCTAACAATTATATATTCTACATCTTCCTTGACCTCATCTCTTTCGATGTCTCGTTTTCACACCTTACACTTCCTTATCTCTGTCTCCCTGCTGACTCTCAGTCTGAAGAAGGAACTTGACCCGAAACATCACCCATTCCTTCTATCCAGAGATACTGCCTGTCCCGTTGAGTTACTCCAGCATTTTGTGTCTATCTTCGGTCGCAGGGTGGAGTTATTTTTAGCCAATAAAATACTTCTGTTGTAAAGTCGAAGCAAAGCAAGATACCATCAACAGCAAAGAGAAATTAGCCAGTCCATTTTAGTAACATTGACTGGGGGATTAATATTGACTCTGGTCGTTTACATTTTACTATGGGAATTTTTATTTGCCTGTGTTTTAGCCCAGATGACGTAATAACATATGACGACATTGTTAAAGTTACATCCAATCATGCTCCGACAGAGATTTTCTAAAGAGAGTCAAGATCTCAAAAGACTCATCCACAAACACATCATCCATTTGTCCTTCCCAATTTCCCATGACTAGATCAAGCGTTGCCCTCTTCCTCGTGGGACCCTCTACATATTGCCAGAGGAAACATTCCTAAACACATTTGGCAATTTCCACCCCTCTAAACCTTTCCCACTTTGACATTCCCAATCATTATTGGGAAGGTTAAATCCCCTGCTACGACAACCTTATCAGACCTCCAGCTGCCTGCAATCTCCTGGCATAAGTATCCCAACTAGTTGCAACACATGCTGGTACAGCAATTCCAACATACAGGAACACAAGATACTGCAAAGAGCGGCAGACTGGTTATTGCAGGCAGTGCACTGTCTAGGCAAGGCAAGGCAACTTTATTTATATAGCACATTTCATACACGAGGCAGACTCAAAGTGCTTCACATAAAAACATGTCATATAATAAATGAAATAATAAAATGAAATAAAATAGAAGAACTAAAAGAAAAGAAAAGCAAAATTAAAAATGCATTATAAAAAGTGCAAAAGTTAAAAGTGCAATGTAGTTAAGATTTAGCTGAAAGCTAAAGTAAACATAAAAGTTTTCAGTCTTGTTTTAAAAGTGGTCAAAGTTGAGGCAAGTCTTAAATCTTCAGGAAGTTTATTCCAGCTATTTGTTGCATAGTAACTAAATCCTGCTTTCCCATGTTTTGTATTTACTCTGGGAATCACTAGCAGATTGGTTTCAGAAGATCTTAGCGGTCTAGAAGGCTTATATAGTGGAAGCATGTCAGTGATATACTTTGGCCCTAAACCATGTAGTGATTTATAGGTGAGCAGCAGGATTTTAAAATCAATTCTCTGACATACAGGGAGCCAATGTAAGGATTTAAGAATTGGTGCTATTTTTTGGTCTTTGTTAGAACTCTAGCAACAGCGTTCTGAACAAGCTGTAGCTGCCTGACAGTTTTTTTTTGGAAGACCTGCAAGGAGACCGTTACAATAATCTAGCCTACTATTAATAAAGGCATGTACAAGTTTTTCTAAGTCTTGAGCTGACATGAGTCCTCTTAATCTTGCTATGTTTTTGAGGTGATAGTAGGCCGATTTTGTTACTGATTTGATGTGACTGTCGAAATTTAAATCTGAATCCATAATGATCCCAAGATTTCTGGCTTTGTTTGAAGTTTTCAGGGACAGAGAGTGAAGGTGTTGGGTTACTTTAAGCCTTTCTTTTTTAAAACTTTTGTCTACCAAAACATTTACATGAGGTGCTGCCTTAAGGTGACAGCATTTATCATCCACTTTGGTGGCAAAAACAGGAAAGCAGACTATTATCTAAACGGTGGCTGATTAGGAAAAGGAGAGATGCAACGAGACCTGGGTGTCATGGTACACCAGTCATTGAAAGTAGGCATGCAGGTGCAGCAGGCAGTGAAGAAAGCGAATGGTATGTTAGCATTCATAGCAAAAGTATTTGAGTATAGGAGCAGGGAGGTTGTACTGCAGCTGTACAGGGTCTTGGTGAGACCACACCTGGAGTATTGCATACAGTTTTGGTCTCCAAATCTGAGGAAGGACATTATTGCCATAGAGGGAGTGCAGAGAAGGTTCACCAGACTGATTCCTGGGATGTCAGGACTTTCATATGAAGAAAGACTGGATAGACTCGGCTTATACTCGCTAGAATTTAGGAGATTGAGGGGGGATCTTATAGAAACTTACAAAATTCTTAAGGGGTTGGACAGGCTAGATGCAGGAAGATTGTTCCCGATGTTGGGGAAGTCCAGGACAAGGGGTCACAGCTTAAGGATAAGGGGGAAATCCTTTAAGACCGAGATGAGAAAAACATTTTTCACACAGAGAGTGGTGAATCTCTGGAACTCTCTGCCACAGAGGGTAGTTGAGGCCAGTTCATTGGCTATATTTAAGAGGGAGTTAGATGTGGCCCTTGTGGCTAAAGGCATCAGGGGGTATGGAGAGAAGGCAGGTACGGGATACTGAGTTGGATGATCAGCCATGATCATATTGAATGGCAGTGCAGGCTCGAAGGGCCGAATGGCCTACTCCTGCACCTATTTTCTATGTATCTATGTATTAATGAACCTCACCACCTGGGCCACGTCCTCTTCTGACTACCTACAAGTACCTACAGTCCCACACCACCAGGTTCAGGAACAGCTATTTTTTTTCTATCTATCAACTTTGATCCTATCTTCGCAATGAAACATGAAGGGCCACCACTACCATCGACTTGTTTTGAATTCTGTTTTGCACTAATGACTTGTTTCGTTTCACTGTCTTGTAGGGTTTGAGTAATTTATGTGTTGTCTGAATCGATGTGCCTGCGATGCTGTTGCAAGCAAGATTTTCATTATACAGGTGCACAACCTTTTATCCGAAAGCCTTGGGACCACACTTTTCGTAATTCGGAATTTTTCGGCTTTCGGAATGGAAGATTTTTAGCGTAGATTTTAACGGCTGGCTCAGTGGTAGAGTGCTCGGCTAATATCCGCAAGGTCGCGAGTTTGCGCCTCGATCCCGGCAGTTACTCGACCGCGAGTTTGAGTCTTCAATGTAGTTTTTTCTTGCAGAATAGGAGAGAATAGGGAGGGTTAGGCTGGGATCATTCTCTGCAAGATGATCTTAGTGCGGGAGACAAATGTAGGAGAGGTGTACTGACTGTGTGGGCAGAACTTTGGAAGTGATTGCCCACCATTCTCAAAAGCCGCTGTGTCTCCCTGTCCCTCCAACTCCAGAGGAATCCGCTCCCCGATGGGCCGCTACGGCGACAAGTGGCAGTTCGCCCACAGCCCGAGCTGCTCAACCCCAAGAACAAGACGTACCTTGCACACCATCAGCTTCTGCCTATACAGGGAGCGTGTTCCTCTGGAGTTGGAGCGGGGCTGGGCTGGAGGTGCTGATCTGGGATCTCCGTGCTTGCAGTGGGCCTGGGGGTCGGTGTCCCGATGAGGGGGCGCAGCTCGGGCTGTGGGCGAACTGCCACTTGTCGCCGTAGCGGCCCATCGGGGAGCGGCTTCTGGTGGTCCTGACGTCTCTCAGCTCCTGTCCAGGGGGGTGGCCGGAGACGTCAGGACCAACAGGAACCCGCTCCCCGATGGGCCGCTACAGCGACAAGTGGCAGTTCGCCCACAGCCCGAGCTGCGCCCCCTCATCCGCAACCCGGGTTCCTGCGGAGTTGGAGCGGGGCTGGGCTAGAGTTGCTGCTGGCTGTGAGTCTCTGGGGTGTAGGTGGGGTGAAATTGAAGGGAGCGACAATCTGCTGCTGCGTGCCGAGTTAAAAAGTTCCCACGCAAGACTCACGATACACTGTGTATCGTGAGTCTACCGTGGGAACTTTTTAACTCAGCGGGCAGGCAGCAGCAGATTGTCAATTATTAACCCTCCCGCGCAATATACCATCACCTTCTCTTTTTTGAATGGGGATTTAGTTCCCCTTTCTTCGAGGACCGACCGGAGGTTCCGCTGTCACCTCTGTGGGCCACCCTCGGTGAACGTCTTCAAGGACCTTTCTTCAAGGACCGAAAAAATGTCCGCTATTCGGAGCTTTTCGTTATTTGGATGTTCGGATAAAAGGTTGTGCACCTGTACCTGTAACTCACCACAGTTATGCATATGACAATAAACTCATCTTGACTTGATGATGTGCCATATTTGATAAATTCATGCGTAACTTTCAAACATCAAGATTCAAGTTTTGCTTTAAGTAAATACACTCATGAAGTCAAGCTACTGCAGCCAAAACAATACTGCAAGCGCTTCATCTGAGGCTTGTTAGGGATTTCAATGGAGCATGTCTCCTCTATTTCACATAGAATGTTAATAATGTTGGGTTTTCCCCCCAATAAATGAAAGGATCCATTTGAAATAATTCCAATCTTTCTGTATAAATAATTATATGGTTAACTATAAGATTGAAGTAAATGGATAATTCATGGCAAAAAAGGAACAATAGTGATTTACCTCTGTGCTTTGGTCCAGCTTCATCAAATCCAGCCTTTTTGGACCATTTGTAACTTGAAGCAGGATTTACTTCAGACTAGTGTTTTCCTGGTTAAGCCCACATACGGAAATTATAAAAACACTGTGTACCAGCACCACAGCCCTTAGTTATCTAAACATTACTGGCATTTTATTATCCAATGTGCAAGAATGCTATTCTGGGCACTGTGCCAAGTGACAAAATGTACACAGTATAACTCAAGTATAACCTAGCTATAACTGCACTGTACTGGCAAAGAGCAGGGTTAGATCATGCCTCATGCAACATATAAAATTAAGTTAGATGAAACTATAGATCCCATTTTGAAAGAAGGTATTTCCGATCAGCATTTGTCACATTTTCTAAAAAAGGCAACCACCACACAGTAAATAAGCTGTTGTATTTAGTGTGACTCAAATAAATAACAAAACATAAAATATTTAAATGCAGGTTCTGTGGTCTTGGACCAGAATTTCATTTTAAATACAAAATTAAAACAAAATCAAAACATGTTTGCCAATGGAAATGGCTGAACTCCACATTGCAAGACCATCCATAGTTTTATTTTAGATTACTCCAAAAGGACAAATTGGATTAAGACACAAATTGCCCCCCACCTCTATCTTTCAGTATGCGGAAGAGTTCCAGCCTGAAAGGCCACCTTTTCCTTTTCCCCCCAGAGATGCTGCCTGGCCCACTGAGTTACCCCAGCATTTTGTGTGTCTCTCTCTCGACAACTCTATCACTTTTGCATTGTTTTTGTAATCTGTCTATATATATATATATCTATTTATCTACCACCGGCTATTGGGAGGCCTAGAATATAATCCCATTTGGGAGATTGCATCTTTCTTATTTTTAAGCTTTACCCATATTGCCTTAGGGGATACCCCTCCACTACGTCCTCTCTGAACAGTCTGGTTCAGCCTCAAACAGTTTTCAAATGGAAGAGTTTGCAGCAGCAGCTTTAGACAAGAGCTTTAGTCTTTTTTGATCCTAGAATTTAATTGTGGAAACTTTCTCTTGCTGCATTACTGAATGTCAGACAACTGGGGACAATGAAAGGATCAAGAGAGGTTTCAGTGTGGTAGTGCTGGGTATAATCCGTGTATTTCTGGAAAATGATACCCTGATTTTGTGATGCTGCTGCTGAGGACAACTACTTCTCAGTTCTAAAACAGATGGATTTCCTAAGAAAATATTTGTGTTTCAAAGTCACTGAATGACTTAAATAAGTTGTAATAGCTATGTTAACTTATTTTAAATTTGACAGAATCCTTTCTGTTGTTTATCCAAAGTTACTCTAACTACCCAGTGAGATCACTGCCCACAAAGCTCATATAGTCTTCCTGCTTATAACTGCGCAGTCACACAGCACGTCTTTGTCTCTCTTCTGCTACCACAATGTTCCACACTGTTGTAAGGTAGCATAATAACACATTCAGACTTTCAATTCTGTACACTTTCAATTCTGGAACTCATAACATTTAATAGCCATGGTAAAATAAATGCTGAGTCAGGATTAAGCTGATTTCAATTAAATCCATTTTTATTACCAGGTATGCTTGGTCATGATTCATTTTACGAGAGTCAAAGTGAATCTTTCGATTAGTTTGATTTGAATTATAAATGTTAAACATATAATAACAGAGTAGTACTTGGCATGGAATTTTCTTGAACGATCTGATATACGATACGTCGTTAATGAAAATTTGTTCTCTCAACTCATTTTATATTATACCAATATCAAAAAATTTAGCAACAAGGGCAATAAAATCACCTTTGAATCAGGAACTCTGTTCACTGTACACACACTAGCCATATGGCACTACATTAAAACCAGCAAAAAACTGCCATAATTCAGACTGAAGCTTGGCACTGAGCTGCAAGCCTGACCATCTTAAACCAACCATAAGACATTACATTATTCAATAAAGCATGAGAAAACATTAGAGACATTTTCAGTACATATCCTTATTTATAAAGTAATGGGAGATGCTGCAACAAAATAAGCCCAGGGTCCTCTATTGGATTACCTTTGAGCATTTAAAACATTAATTATGTTTCTCTCTCCATGGATGCTGCCTGGCTTGCTGATTATTTCCAACATTTCTTGTTTAAAAAAAAAAATTATTAGAGCTTTTGCAAAACTGGCTAAACAAGGATAAATAAAACAGTTGGTATGGAATCTGAATGTCTTAATTTAACTCTTGTGCCTCAGTGCCAAAGTTTAGAAACCAGGCAAAGAAGCATTCAGCGCTTTAATTCTGAACTTTTCAAAAAAGCAACAAATAACAATCAAAGATATCAATTTTACATAGAGCTCATTTAAAAAAAGAAAAAAAAAGAGCTTGTTTTAAAACCTTTTAATTCAATGTTTAGAGAGATGGCAGAAGAGATTTGGTGCATCCTTGTTGTCTACTGTTCCTCTGCTCATTCTCACCAAAAGAACTGCAGATAATTAATTTAAAATGGTAAAAGTTTTTTTTTGGTTCATAAGTTATATCAGTACATTTGTTCTAAATAAAAATGACGACTTATTTCATGATTTCTAACAAACGCCCTGGTTTTAAAATTGACTAGCTCAACCAATGCAGCTTATTGGTGAAGGAAGCGTGTTCACCGCAGAAACATTAACATTTGAACAAATCAACATTAAAGCATTACACCAGGGAAACACCTGCAGTGTCTCTTAACACTTTTCTACATATTACTTTATAATCGGCTGCCTCAACAATGTGGGACACTGAATTATACATATTATACTGAAGCACAGCAGTGCCATTGCATTTTCCCATTTGAATTGATAATCAGGTGTCTAAAGGCCTAAAGCATTGAGAAATCCTAATATCTTCTGAAATCAAACTGAACTTCTGAACTTTTAACTTGGCAGTCGTAGCACTGGTTGACATCCTGATTCCCATTCAGACAGCAAAGATTATCTGACAACTCAGTGAATTGAGATACAGGGTGCTGAAAAATGCAAACAGTGGTCTAATCTTTCACTCTACCCACCACCTGTTTTGAAACCCGATGCTGGTCTCAAGTGTGTGAATTACATCCTTTGCTGCGAAAAAGAAAGTGGAATCCATAAACATTGCTATATTGCAAATCTTGCCAAACTAATCAATCCAAAATCTTTTGGGAAGAGCAGAAAATTAACAAAAATCAGTCAACAATACAAGAATGTTCAATTAAATAATGTCCATCAACAGCCTCTAACTTTTTTACACATAAAACAATTGGACAACATCGATTTGAACTTTGCAATGAACCAAATCGAGCTCTGTTTTCCCCCTAATGTGAAGTATTTGTTGGTACTTCAAATAAAGATTGCTTTATTATTTCTTCTCACACCTTTACATTTATGTTCAATTTGCAAGGCAGTCTGTTGTACAACCCATATTCCTGGACTTCCATTCAACCGCAGATCCTTCCTTATGAAAGTACTAGAGAAAACTTTGCTCCATCACTTGCAATAGTATTTTCTAATCATCTCAAGGTACTCCATTTGTCTTAATACTTCTACAATTCATGATGATCATGCTCTTGCCCCAGCAAATCCTTCACCTCTCATAAGTTACCCAATCTGCTGCTATGAATGCCAGTTATATTTCAAGATTTGAGTATGTATGTATGTATTACACAACTAACTTAAAGCAGCTAAAAATCTATCTGAACCAGCTCAAGCACAAATTATGAAAAAACCCTTCTAAAGTTTTGCATAATGAACTTTAGTTCTTTCCCCCATTATGTAGCATTCCATCCACACTTCAATAGATCCAGAGAAAAGCTAAAATATTCTATTCCATTGCCTCTGTCGTTTCAATTTTCCAGATCTCATCTCATCAAATTTAAAACCCAAATCCACATTTTTCTTCAATTTCTCTTTATTTGAAAATGTATCAGAGGTGATTAATCTTCGCATAACATTGTAATGTATTTGCATTGGTAATAAATCAGCTTATTTTCTGGATATTGTAGCTGATCAATCCACAAAAAGATTTACTTTTCACTTGCGCCCACAAAAATAAAATCTTTGACAGTTCCATTCTTCAATATTGTCTGAACTTTATTTCCCCTTTTGGATACTTTGTCAAATATAGTCACCTTTCCTGAAATCTCAGTTGAACGTCTCTTTGTATCTCTACCCCTTAACTATGCTGCCCACGGCTGATGCCCTATCCAACATGCTTTTTAAATGCTTTCCTCTGATGGACAGTCAATCGGGAGCGTGGTTCTTCTCACCTTAAAGCACACGTAAGCTATCTCAGTTAAAATTTGTTCCATTACTGAGGCTCATTAAATTTGACTAAAAATATGCTACTTCTTTTGCCTTTCATAACCTCTGTCTTTAATCACAATTGTATTGCATAATAATAGTAGTCCAATCATTACTGTACATGATTAAGAAAGAACTGCAGATGCTTAAAAAATCAAAGGTAGACAAAAATGCTGGAGAAACTCAGTGGGTGAGGCAGCATCTATGGAGCAAAGGAATAGGTGACGTTTGGGGTCGAGACGTTTCTTCAGACTGATGAGAAGGTGGAGGGGGCAGGAAGAAAATAGGAAGAGGCGGAGACAGTAGGCTGTGGGAGAGCTGAGGAGAGGGGAAGGAGGGAGAAAGCAAGGACTACCTGAAATTGGATGACAATTAAATGATGACAGTTAAATGATGACAGTTAAATGTATTAAGTGTCAGGCATTTTCCGGTGTTAAGTACTTCAAGGAGGATGGTATTGAAACCACTGGTTTTGATCTCCTCAATGCACAGTTGAAGGGAAATATTATACTTCTATCAACTAAAGTGAATCAACAAAATTGTTTCGATTTTAATGCTAGGATATCCACACTGAACAAAGACCGATAACATGAAGATCAAACTGAAGGAGGAGTGGAGTGGTGCAAGTGTGCATGTTAAAACAAAAGAACTGTTGGCCTCGAGTTCAGCTGCCGTGAAATAAAATAAAACACAAGTTATTGTACGGTCAAAATAAGCTCAGGTTCAACCCTATTTGGAGCACTGTTCAGTTGAGTACTGCACAATATCAAGGAAATTGTCGCCACATGCAGTACATATTTCTGTGAATTACATTGAAACTTTGTGTTAAACGATTCATTGTTTCCACTCTAGCAGAGACGTCTAGGGACAGTCTGACAGTTTAAACATCGTACTATGACCCATTTTTCACGGATGTTGTAGGGCAGTTAAAAATTTCTCCCCAGTGTTTGAAAGACAGACATTATAGAATCATTATTACAATTGAAGGATGAGAGTAATCAAATAATAATTTATAATCATGCTTTAGTTTCACAATCACAATCAGTTTTATTTGTTACTTGCACATGAAGTGCAAGTGAAATGAATTTGCCAGCAACGGTACAATGAAAATGAACACACAAAAACACAATAAAAATTTAACATAAACATCCACCACAGCATTTATCACTGTGGTGGAAGGCACAAAAATTGGCCAGTCCTCCTCCATTTTCCCCTATGGTCGGGACCACAACCCCCAGCAGCCGTTGCTGCGGGCGTCCAGATGAGAAGTCAAGGTAAAGTCCAGGTAAGTCCTGAATCGGTGCCTCCCCACGGGAGACCGCGGTTGGTGTAGGCCGCAGGCAGGCGGTCGGAGATCTAAAGTCCCTGCCGTGCTGCAGCTGGAAGCACCGCAGGGCCGGTGGTCAGAGCTCCCCTCCAGTGGTCCCCGGCGAGGGACCCCGCTCCTGATGGTAAGTCCACGCCGCACCCGCGGTAGAAGTTGGCCGCGGGCCAGCGGTCGGAGCTCTTCTCCTCCCGGGTCCCCAACAAGGGATCCCAGGCCAGGGCGCCGCGCCGGCTGGCGCTTCAGGCTGCCGCTGGCCAGCGAACGGAGCACTCCCCTCCGGCGAGGGCTCGCTCGCAACGAGAGTCCACACTGCGCTGAAGCCCCAGGCATGTGTCCGGGAAAGGCCGCACCGATCATCGATGTTAGGCCACGGGGGATGCGACATGATGCGTGTTTGGTCCCTGAAACACAGGAGGCTTGGTCCCCCAACACAATAGTCCACCGCTCACCCATAGCCCCCAACTGCACAGGCACAGCTCATTTCCCCTCAACCCTAGCACTCTCTCCCCCTCCTCTTCACCCTCCCTCTTCTCCTCCCCTCCCCCAACCCTCCCTCACATCTCCCTCTCTTTCCCCTAGTCAGTCACTCCCTCCCTTCCTCCATAACTCCTCTCCCCTCCCTACCCACCTTCTATCCCCCACTCCCCACCTCCTCCAACCCCCATCACAATCCCTCCTCACCTCCCCCACTGCCCCCTCTTCCTCTATTCCCCACTCCTCCCCTCCTCTCCTTCTATTCTCCTCCTCCCCCACTCTCCCTCCTCACCTCCCCTCTCCTTTTCCCCACCCTCAGTCACTCCCTCCATAACTCCTCTCCCCTCCCTACTGCCCTCCTCTCCCCCACTCTCCCTCCCCAGGATCTTGAGGTTGCAGCTCCTCTCCTTTCTTGCGTGTCCTGGAGGAGCATCAGCCGTTGACGTGGATCCTCGGCTCGGCCCGGAAGCACCAGCAGCTCGGCTGCACCGGCGTGTGGGTGAGGTGGAGAGCTCGGAGAAAAGACAGAGAAAGACCCATGGGGGAAGAGTTTGGTAGCACGGGGGAGGGGGGCAGGAGCCAGCGAGGGGGACCAGAGGGGAAGGGGCTGGACCTGCTGGGCGTTGTGATGGCGGTGCGTTTGGAATTCACAGCGTGTGCTGGACGCTCTCCTCCACCGGGATGAGATTCTTCGCTTTCCGTTTCGCGACATCTCCTGCGCCGCACCGCTTCCTCCGAAAATTGTGGTCCGTTTGGAGACTTCCGCCGGCCACCCACAGCGTCCCTCAGCTCCAGTAAAGACGCGATGGCGCAAGAATGGGCGGACTGTCCCGCGGAGTGACAGAAGAGGCCAATCCGCGTGGCGCTGACTGGCACGAGAGGAGATCGATATGCGCACACGCGTTTTTTAAGATTTTTAAACCTCGCTAACTTTTACAATATATCACCGATCAGAACAAAACTTGTTACACTTGCAGCACAGGAGAACGAAGAGTGAGCTGGTGAAAAATCGTAGCGCTATCGCGTACCGTTTTTGCGCAAATAGAAAAAACGCGTAGACCGGAAGAGCTCAAGATAAGAGTTTTAGTTATGTGTAGATGATAAAAATACCGTACAATTTATGAACTGAAACGTTTCAAATTAATAAACTGAAATTAATCATGAAAGATCTATAAGTAAATAGTGGATTTGTAAATTCAAAGCAATCATGAATCCAAGCTCAGTGTTATCTTCCACTTCAGAAACAGTTTGAATCAATCATGAAACCATTATGTAAGCCTTTAATGCACCTAACTGTAAACAATGCATGTTCAGGACCGCTGCTCTGATACAACAAAAGCTTTTCTTGATACATTTCAAACCTTGAAAGAAAAGGTTGACCTGATTCTTCATTTACAACCTTTGCCTCATCCTTGTCCGGTCTTTTCATTTTGATGACACCATTTAAGATCATTTTAGCTTCTCTAAACTATCCACACAAGTGCAGAACTATTCTGCTTCCTTCCTTCCTATTTCCCAGCTTCATTAAAGATCAAAATTCGTTCTCTTGCCCGCAGATAGACTGAAGAGCACAGCGGTGGCAAAGAGAACTACAAAGTGGTGGTCAGCAAAGGTAGAGGTGTGGTCACGGGATTGCTGCAAATCGGTGGACTGGGCCACGTTCAGGGATTCATCAGCAGACCTGAATGAATGTACCACGGTCGTCACTGACTTCATAAAGAAATGAGTGGACGAATGTGTATTCTTTCCAAGTTTTTTCCAACCAGACGTCCTGGACTTTTAATCTGCTGAGGGTTAGATCTACAGCATATATACAGTAACTACCGATCCATCATCATACAAGTCCAGATTTGACCTTCTGGAAACCAGCACAAACAAGCTCAACAATTCTGGACTAATCTGGAGTCGTAGACAGATGCTTGACGGTTATGGCAGGGCTTGCATCCTATTAGGAGAAGCCAGGTAGCATAAGTGGCAGTGGCATCATTTCACATGAGCTCAATGCCTTCTATGAACACCTAGATTTGGCTCCACAGTCCTGTAATCTCAGTCTCCGAGGCCAACATTGGAGTATCCTTCAAACAATCATTGACTTCAGAAAGGGGAAATTGGAAGACCACATGAACATTTTCATTGGTGGATTGGTGGTGGAGAGATGAGGCAGCTTTGAATTTCTGGGCAATAAAATCTTGGATTGCCTTCCCTGGGAACAGCACATGGATGTAATTATGAAGTAGATAGAAATCATAAAGGTGGTGCACCAGAACCTCTACTTTCTTCAAAGTTTAAATAAATTTGACATGACTGAACACAGGCACCTCATTTTATATGGGGGTTACTCGCTTGAAATCCAGCGCACAAATCAAAAATCATGTAAATCAAACATTCCAGGCACTGCACACAACTATACTGCCATAAGGTATCAGACATAAATTTGAGCAAATGATTCTGAAAATAGGAACACGCAAATTAAACTTTGGTAATTAAGCTATCACGTATTCTAAAAACATGTAAATCAAGCTTGCATGAAATGTGACGTGCGTGTACTCTCACAAAATTTGACAGATGTACTACCTGCAGATGAAACTATCCTGACTGGTTGTATAATGGCCTAGTACAGCAACTGCAATGCACAGGAATGCAAGGGCTTGCAAAAGTGGTGGACAGTCCCGTCGCTCATGGGCATTGCCCTCCACATCATCGAAAGCATCTACACGAGGCGTATCTACAAGATGTTGGCATCGATTATCATGGATCACCGCCATTCAGACCATGCCCTCTACTTGCTGCTACCATCAGGCAAGAGTTGTAGAGGCTTGAAGTCACACACCAGTACACTTATGCCCCTGTCCCACTTAGGAAACCTGAACGGAAACCTCTGGAGACTTTGCGCCCCACACAAGGTTTCCGTGCGGTTCCCGGAGGTTGCAGGTAGTGAGACTGACAAAAAACGTTTGGTTTCCAAAATGGGACAGGGGCATTAGGAACATCTACCTTCCTACAATTCTGAGATTCTTGAACCGACCTACACAACCCTAACTCTACCTCAGTAATGGAATACTACAGATTTGTACTACCATGTACCTTTTAATCTAATGGTATATTTTTGTACTAACGTCATTTTTTTGTACATCTTTACACTGTCTAGTGAATTTATGTACAATGTGTGTTCTTGGATGTTGTCTGAGTCTACATGCCTGTGAGGCTGCTACAAGGTTTTGCACCTATATAACTCAAAATACTTGCATATGACAATAAACCCAAACTGACTCAATCGTAGTTTCCAACTACCATTGTCAATTATTTTTTCTCCTTTCAAGAACAAACCTTACTGTCTTTCATTTTACTTTCGAGTCCTTTGCAACATTTGACTATTCATTTTCAGAACATGAGAAATAGCAAGAGCTAACACTCCTGAGCCTACCTCTATTTAACAATATTTTTAAAAGGAAATCACTCACACCTTACCTGAGCATAATCCTTCTCAATTGCGATTCTTTTCTGACTGAAAGACCTAAAAGAGAATGAACAAGATTATTAGCCATACACTTGCAATTATACAATGTTCATCACAGCAGATTGAGTCAAATCGGGACACTGCTTCAGACTGATTGGAGTGGAGGGGGAGGGAGCAACAAGTGGATAGAGGTGAAGGGTGTTGATTGTCTGATGGATGGAGCAAGTGACAAAGACATAAGGTGAAAAGGAGACAGTGTTAGATAAGGTGAGGCGAGAAGGATTGAAATGTAAAGACGGAGGGAGAGATGGGGACGTGGGGAGGGGAAAGAGGGAGAAAAGGGAAATGGAGGATTTAGGGATGGGAGATGAGCGTATGAAGGGGGGGGAGGCACAGTGACTGGGAGTTGATGGGGGCCACAGGAATGAGGGGGTGGGGGGTATTGCTTGGTTGGTGAATTCAATGTCCAAGTCACCCTGTTCCTTTCCCATCCTGCTTACGTTCATCTCCCAACCCTCCCATCTTCTATCCTCCACATTCCTTTCACTCTCACCTCTTTACCCTTCCCCCTTTCACCCATATCCCTCCCACTGACTTTACATTTCACTCCCTTTCTTTTTTTCCCTCACTGTCACCCTTTGGTCCCCTTTTCTTCTTTAGCCTTTATCACTACCTCTACTCATCCCACAAACACCCTCTGCAATCACCTATCACTTGCTAGGCTTAACCCCACCACTCCGTTTCTTTCCAAGCTTTCTCTTTCCCCTTCCCATCGTCTGAAGAAGGTTTTTTACCCAAAGGTTATCCGTCCATTACCTCCAAGAGGTTGCCTAGCCCAAGTAGGATAACAATATTTAAAAGATATTTGCATAGTAACATTGTTAAGCAATCTTTAGAGTGATATGGGTCAAAAGTGAGTAGGTGGGACAAGTGTAGATGGGACATCTTGAGTCAGTATATGCAAGTTGTGCTGGGAGTTGATGAAAACCCTGAAATATTCAAATATGTATCAGCAGAACTTATTTCATACTTGCAGTTAAGGGATCTGGTAAAAATGAGGAAATTACAATTTTCCTCATGTCACTGGAGCTCTTGAAGTCTCAGAGAAATCCAATTTCCTCCACTTACTTCCCTCTAACCTATTTTCTCACACATGCTTATTAACATACAGGAAAGCAGGAAGGTCATTTAACCCTCAACTAAAGGCCTTCTTTCACATTCTCACCATCAGTGGCCTGTTGTGGCAACAGAAATTCAAGTGGCGAAAAGAATGTTAAAGGTGCAGCACAATCTTAAATCCTCAATGTAATTCATATGTTGATTTAAATGTTTTGCAAAAGATTTAATACTTGAAATAACTTTGCACTAATATTTCACTAAACACAGAAACAGTGACTTTAAAAACAGGATTTCTAAAAAGACAAACCACTGCTAAACCAGCTTTAATTCCACATAAATAATCATGTGAATGCGGGCAATAAAACCAGAAAAACTCCAATTTAGAAACCCGAGCCTAGTGCATTCAATGACAGCTGAGCTACTGATCAAAATCAAATAAACTTGGAATAAAAGCTATTCTACTGTCATGAATTTCATGCTCCAAAATTCCAGACCACTTTCTGGAATCAAAGAGATATCAGAGACATAACGGATGACAGATGCTGGAATCTTGAGCAAAAAAAGTGCTGGAGGTACTCAGCAGATCAGGCAGCATCTGTAGAGGGAAACGAACTGATGATGTTTTGGGTCGGGACCCTCCTTTGGAGATCTGAGGGCTGTGTTATCTGGTGAACATCAGGGAACAAGATAAAGCCACCATTAACAATACCATGGCAGTCATTTCTCAAAGTTTCAGCATCTATTTTTGTAGGTATAGTGGATTCATCATTTGAACCTCAACTCCACTTTGCTGCCTAACCCTCATACTTATCAAGCTTCTATCCATTTCTGTTTAAAAAGGAACTGCAGATGCTGGAAAATTGAAGGTACACAAAAATGCTGGAGAAACTCAGCGGGTGCAGCAGCATCTATGGAGCAAAGGAAATAGGCAATGTTTCGGGCTGAAGAAGGGGTTCGGCCCGAAACGTTGCCTATTTCCTTCGCTCCATAGATGCTGCTGCACCCGCTGAATTTCTCCAGCATTTTTGTGTACCATCTATCCATTTCTGCCTGACAAATATTCAGATTCTGCTTTCACTGCCTTTTAAAAGAGCTCTAAAGATCCTTCTAGATTACATTTTACCCCTTTAGAGATTAATGGCCCCTTAAACCCTTGCCCCATGTCTGCAGTGGGTGATCCTGTATATTTAAATAGTGAATTTCCTGTTCCAGATTATTTGATAAGGGGAACATCCTCCCCACGTACACTTAGTCAAGACGCCTCAGGATTTTACATCTCTTATCAATACCCTTTCATTCTTAGCTCCAGTAAATACAAGGCTAGCATGTCTAGAGAGTCAGAGTTGCACACCATGGAAACAGGCCCTTCCTTCGGTCCAACTCACCCATGTTGACCATGATGTCTACGTGAGCTTGTCCCATTTGCCTGTGTTTGGCTCATTTCACTTAACCTTTTCCATGCATATACCTGCATAAATGCCTTTTAATCCTGCTTCCTCTGACAGCAGCTTCCCTCTGCCCACCACTGTCTGCATGAGAAAGATGCCCCTCAGGTCCTCTCTACAAATGGGGAAAATACTATGATAATCCACCTTATCTGTGCCTTTCACGATTTTACATACTTCCATAAGATCACTCCTCTGTCTCCTACGCTCCAGAGTAGAAAACCTCAGCCTATCTATCTCTCATCATAATTCAAGCCCTCCAGCCCTGAAAATATGCTTGCAAATCATTTATTCACCCTTTCCAACTTAATAACATTCTTCGTATAGTATGGTAACCAGAATTGCATAGAATACTCCACAAGCAGTCTCACCAATGTCATGTATACTTGTAACTTGATGTCCCAATTTCTGCACTCAATGCCCTGACCGATGATGGCAAGCGTGCCAAGAACTTTCTTTACCACCCTTCCAGGGACTATGATGTGACCAGACAAACTCACTATCTTGTTCTTAACTCTTGCAGATACAAGCCCAGTTTGATAAAGCATCTCACTCTTTCAATTTCAAACCTCATTAATCAGCCAAACGGCTTATTGTTTAAGAGCCAGGAACAAAGATGATCAATCTTCTCTTCATTTAATGTTCAAGTAATGAACTTACATTGAAGTCATAAGTGATAAGGAAGTACCACTTTGATCAACCCAATCCAAATAGAAGAATGAAGAGGTAATTATAGAGTAAATTGGACCCGTAAATGAAAGAATAGCAGACACCTGTAAATGAAGCAGCTTAATTTTCAAATGTATAATTTAAAAAAATATAGAATCTAAATTTAATACATGGGAACAAAATGAAAGAACTAAAATCAACATGTATTCAAAATTGTGAGGAATTTTGATCAAATAAACAAAGTATTTCACCTGAAAACTAAATGCAATCTCAATATAGCAGAGTGACAGGAGCAAACCTTAACAAATGAGGGGAAACTAATATTCATGTAATTTCCAGATTTATTTCTTTGCTCCCTAGGCCATTTGAAAATTGAAATCACCTGCTCAAACATATGAGAAAGAAAAATCTAAATTCATTTAAAAGTGATAGATTAATAACTGGGAAGAAATTGTTTAAAAAAAAGAGATACGCAGAGGAGAACTGTGTTTTTTTTTCCAGAACGTTTTGGGCATAAAAAGACTACAAAATTGAGAAAAATCATAATAGTTTAGTATCTCAGATGGAACAAGAATACTATAAGTAGGAGTAGATTTCTCAACCATGAAAGCCAGAGCAATGTCAAGAAAAGGTGACAACATAAAATATCAGTTGGCTTTTAAGAAATATTGTCACCTTTCTCCAAGGAAATACAGTTGTGTACAAATTGGCAGCCACATAGTAATCTAAACAAAGACACAAAAGACTGAAAACACTGGAATCAGGAGCATAAAACAAACCACTACAGGAACTCAGCTGGTAACAGCATTTGTGGAGGGATGTCCAGAGGAAGGGTCTTGACCTGAAATGTCAATTGTCCATTTCCACACAAATGCTGCCTGACACGCTTAGTTCCTCCAGGAGTTTTCTTTTTAATCTGAACAGAGGAAGCTTGGAGCTCTCTAAGGGCATTAATGCAGGGGAGAATGGGAAATCAGGGGGTGGGGGGGGGGGAGAAAGGGAAGGTGGAGTAGGAAAGACTTTTGGAAAAGGAACTGCATTTCTGAAATGGGAGCTATATGCACAGCATAGAACAAGCAGCTTCCTAATGGGCTTGTCCCACTTATGCGATTGTCAGTAGCCCGAAAAACCGGGAACTGGAACGGCGTCTGTCAGAGTGGAACACACACATGCACACGTAAAAGTGTAAATTTGACTCGTGGAAATCTTTCATCATGTTGAAAGATTTTCACGAGTTACCAAGTTTCCCGAGTACCTGCCGTTAGCGTTACGAGTTCCGACGTTCCCGCTACTTTAATTCTATGTGATTACCACGAGTTTGATTTGTTTTAAACTCCGGATCACTCGTGGGTGGACTCGCACCGTAAGACAGGGGTTTAAGAATGGTATGAAAAAAATGAAGACATTGTTGCAACGTTCATTGGTTTATACAGCTTTCACAAAGGATCACTAAAACATGAGAGTGAGAAACAAGTTACAAGAGCATGTATGTAATAAGCTATAGAAGAAAGAGTAACTCAAATAAAATGTAGTCCCTTATAGGACGAGACCAGGGAGTTAATAAATAGGAATTTGGAAATGTTGACACTTTAGGCAAATATAGACGATGAGTCTAAAAGTATCATATTAATATAAAATGAGGGAGTAAATGGAAGAGAGAGAGGAAAGTACTAAAACAATTATCACTTGCCAGTATGAGGAAAACTGATGGATCTGGATGAAGTCTGACCATCTCCATTGACTACAGCAATAATGTATTGATAATGATCGTCCAATTTTCCAGTCAAGAGAGGGAGACACAGTGGGAAACTGTCAATTTGCTCATTGTCTTGGGAAATGGAAAATGATGGAATCTATTATTTACAATGTGGCAGCAGAATTATAATGTATTCACGTGGAGTCAACATGGTTTTATGAAAGGGAATGTATGTTTGATAGATTGATTAGAGTACTTTGAGGGTGCAATATGCAGAATAGATAATGTAGAACCAATAGATGTGTTATCAGATTTCTAAAACACATTGGATAGGGTGCCACATAAAAGTATCCAAAAGTATGAATAGAAGAAAAAGAGCAAAACTTTGTGGCATTAGCAGTGATGATATACCTAGTGAACTGGCTGACTAACAGAAAACAATATTGGGCTAATAAGGTCATTTTCATGTTGGCAAGCACAGGAGCGTGCCAAAGGGATTAATGCCAAACCCTCAACGACACTATTAATAACTTGGATGAAGAGACCAAAAATACTGTAGCCAAATTTGTTGATGGTACAAAGTTAAGTAACAATGTAAATTGAGGCAAAAGCACAAAGTTGGCAAAAAGTTAGACCAACCACAAATTTGGCAGAAAAATATGAAGAGTGAGATTATCCATCATGGAAGCAAGTAATTATGAAATGTGGAGAAATTGCAGCGTTGTTGTACAGACGGTTCTGGATGCCAAACGGCCCGAACGTTAGGAAGCAAGTATGGTAAGTAATTGAGAAGACAAATAGAATTACAAATTTTATTGCAAAGTGATTGAGGCTTTGCAACAAATACAGGGGTGGTGTAAGGCCACACCTGGAATACTGTAACAATTTTCACATTTAAGGGATAAATAGCTGGAAACAGCACAGAAACGATTCAGTAAGTTGATTCCTGGGATGAAGGGTTGACATATGATGAAATGTTGAGTTTGTTGGGTCCATACTCAATGTAGTATAAAGTGAGGTACGGAGGCAAGGAGATACTGAGAGAAGTTTTCACCTCATTGAACAATTAAGATATAAGGGCAGAGTTTCAGATTAAGAGGTTGCTCCTGCAAAAAGATGGAGAATTCTTCAATTATCTAAAATGCCTGGAACACTAGCATAGAAAGCTGCAAAGGCCGAGTAATTTAATATATTCAAGACCCATTTTTTTGATTAGAGTAATATTTGTTTCTAGAAGGAAAATGGATTATTGGCCAAGAAAGTATTAACCCTGATATCATCAAATTTTGGACCAGATTTGAGTGGCTAAATGGGCTAATTTTCCTTCTATTCCTCATGCTCGCATCCTTACAGATAATAAAGTACATAGAGGTGAAATTCCAACCAGATAAGGATAGCACAAGGGGTCACATTTGAAAAGCAGAATTCTTAGACTGCAGGAGTAATGGTGCAGCAGTGGAGATGGACTCCATACCAGGCCTTGGTTATGAATAGGTAAGAATGGAACTATGTAAGCTCAGTTCCAGATGCTGTGGCCCAAGGCATTGAAGGTGTAGGTTCAAAAGAGATAGGGATGGGAAAAACAGTACAATGCATTCTCTTCAAATGGTTCAGGGCTGTTTCAGTACTGTACTATAGGGATTCAAGTCAAGTTAAGTCAAGTCAAGTTTATTCGTCACATACACATACGAGATGTGCAGTGAAATGAAAAGTGGCAATGCTCGCGGACTTTGTGCAAAAAGTCAAACAGACAAACAACCAAACAAACTATAAACACAATCATAAACACACACATATTCTTTTACATATTAAATATTGGAAGGAAAAACGTTCAGTAAAGTTAGTCCCTGGTGAGATTTACAGTCCGAATGGCCTCTGGGAAGAAACTCCTTCTCAACCTCTCCGTTCTCACAGCATGGCAACAGAGGCGTTTGCCTGACCGTAGCAGCTGGAACAGTCTGTTGCATGGGTGGAAGGGGTCTCCCATGATTTTGTTGGCTCTGGAGTTGCACCTCCTGATGTATAGTTCCTGCAGGGGGGCGAGTGAAGTTCCCATAGTGCGTTCGGCCGAACGCACTACTCTCTGCAGAGCCTTCTTATCCTGGGCAGAGCAATTCCCAAACCAGATGGTAATATTTCCGGACAAGATGATTTCCACAGCCGCTGCGTAGAAACACTGGAGGATCCTCGGAGACACTCTGAATTTCCTCAATTGCCTGAGGTGGTAAAGGCGCTGCCTTGACTTACTCACGAGTGCTGCGGCGTGTGATGTCCATGTCATATCCTCAGAGATGTGGACTCCCAGATATTTAAAGCAGCCCACCCTATCCACAGGATCCCCATTTATCCTCAATGGTGTGTACGTCCTCGGATGATGTGCCCTCCTAAAGTCCACGATCAGCTCCTTCGTTTTTTTGATGTTCAAGAGGAGGCTGTTATCCTGGCACCAGAGTGCTAGATCAGCCACCTCCTCCCGGTAGGCCTTCTCCACGTTGTCTGAGATCAGGCCCACCACCACAGTGTCATCAGCAAACTTAATTATTGAGTTGGAGCTGAACCTAGCCACACAGTCATGTGTGTACAGGGAGTACAATAGGGGTCTGAGGACGCAACCCTGGGGCGATCCTGTGCTCAGGGTGAGGGACTTCGATGTATTCCCTCCCATCTTGACTACCTGGGGCCTGGCGGTGAGAAAGTCCAGGACCCAGGCACACAGGGAGGTGTTGAGCCCCAATTCCAGTAGCTTCCCGGCCAGTCTGGTGGGGACTATCGTGTTGAAGGCTGAACTGAAGTCTATGAACAGCATCCTCACGTAGCCCCCCTTCTGGCTGACAAGATGAGAGAGCGGTGTGCAAAACCTGGGAGCGCATCGTCCGTGGATCTGTTCGGACGGTATGCGAACTGCAACGGGTCCATGTTGCGAGGGAGGAAGGCGCAGATGTGTTTTCAGACATGATGGTGGGATAGCTTTGAGACAATTTCAAGTATTTTACAGAGGTTTGGGAAGCTGGAGATAATGAATTTCCTTGCAATGACAAAGAGATCGTTACCCTACTATCTTTTTTGTTAATCAATAAAGCTGCTCTGTAATTTATTCATTTCTCTTTTGACCCAAATTACCCAGTTCCTTGTATACCTCAACAATATACCTCAATGTATTCCTTTAGAAGGCAATGCAGTTCAGCAACATCAATGCAATTATAGTATTGGCCAATGGTGCACGATACTTTAGATTTTGGGCAGTTCTTAAGGGATGCTTCCTCCTTTCCCAAGCAGCATGTGCAAGATCAATAAACAAGAAAAAATGTTTAATTTGAGCATATTAAGTTTTAGAATAATTAGGAGGGAAGTGATTGAGAATGCTTTTAAAATCAAAGCTATCTTGTAACAGTATTATATCCTCAATTTTGTTGGTTTGATGTGAAAATATCCATCACCTCTACTACTCTCATACCTATTTGGCTCTGAGTCATGTAGCTGATAATTTAATCATTTACAACCATTGCACCAGGAACTCCACCATCAACCTAGTTGGAGATGTAGAAACTTAGAGAATACATGGAATTTGAAGACATTTCCATAACAATATAATAATAATAATAAATTTTATTTAATGGGCGCCTTTCATACAAAATCTCAAGGACACCTTACATAGTAATCGGAATAAAAACATATAATCGGAGTAAAACAAGTAATTAAAGACATCACAATGACACAAATTAAAAACAGAATTCAATCCAAAAACAGAAAATCAAAAACACAGTGTGAAGAGAGAGCAGCAGCAACCAAATCGTGCCAGCGTCCACTCTCTCTTCACGGCAGCCATCTTGGACACAGACCTACAAGACTACAGTTAGACAAAAAAAATCATCCCCCCACAGTGGATAGCACTGTGGAGGAAGGCACAATGTCCAGTCCCCACCCCATGTTCACCCCAAAGTCAGGCCTATTGAGGCCACCACAATTGCCTCTACGGAAGCCCGATGTCCCTGGCCGTTCTCACCGGGTGGTCTTGCCCCGGCGTCGGGAGCGTCCTTTCGGCGGCTGGGCCACTTGGAACGGCCGCTGCTTGGTTGGAGCCCGCGGCTGCTGAAGCCGACAAGGCCGCGCCGGTTTGGCGCTCCTAGGCTCCAGATAAAAAAGTCGGCGCCCGCTCTCCTCACTGCAGCCTTGCCGCCTCTACGCACGCCGCCTCTCCGCTCCGCAAACCCGCAGCCCGGAGATGTTGCTTACGGCGGTCCAGCTCGCCAGAGCTCCAGCGCGGCGACCCAGGCAAGGCATCGCCCGCTCCGCTCCGCTCCAGCGCTCCAGCGCTCCAATGCAGTGCCGCCACGCAGGCCGAGGTGCTGGGTGGTTCCCGCCAAGAAACGGCGCTCCAAGCCCGCTGGTAGGCCACGACGACGGGTCGACGGGCAGCCCGGAAAAAAGGCTGCCACACCGACCAGGTAGGGACCTATAAATAAAGTAACACCTACCCCCCCACATTAAAAGACCATATCCCCTACAAACAAAAAAACAGGACTCACTAAAAACTAAAAAAAAAACGAATTTAAGACGGACGGCTGCTGCTAGGTTTATGGTTTAGTACAGGTCAAAAAATGTTATAAAACTTGTATTTCCTGTGGAATAAATTCCTGTGTACACAGTATTTCATCTTAATTGAAAATGACAATGGTCCATAAAAAATGAAGTTCTGATGAAAGAGCATTGAGCTGAAAGGTCCTCTCTCCCTCTCCATATATGCTGCCTGTATTTTCAATATTTGTCATTTTATTACTAACAGCTGGACCCAACTGAAGGATTTCCTTTTTGTTACATAGCTTTTCATAAAAGCCATGTAAAGTCAAAGATCAATAGGTAGAGAAATAAATAAATAAAGCGTATAGTGACCTAAAAGTACTCCGCCCTCTAAAAATACTACTCTTCAGTAAACTAGTTTTAACTAGAATGCAGTTTATCTCAGGCAGCTTAATGATTCATTGACCTACCATGTGGTGCATTTTTATGGCCCAACCCATTCTTGGGATTTTAAATGCCACGCTATTATATCCTCGAGTTGTGTGTGACATACATTACAAATTAATGCAAACTTCAGAACAGGAATCACTATGGCAAATAGTGAAACCAACATTTAGAATCTCTTTGTTGAACTGTTGACTTCTAGACCAAATGGAATTGTTTACTCAAAATCATCACTCGTATGAATATTTGTGCATGTAATTGTCAAATAATTTATTGTGGGACAAAGGTCTGTTTTAATGCTGTACTGTTTTATGTGTATGTTCATGCTGATGATTTCAGTGCAATAGATTTCAACAATAATGGGTTTGCGAGAGCCTGTTCAAGAGAAAAATAATGGGATAGCATTGACTCAATCAGCCAAATGGCCTTCTTATTGTCATAAGAAATGGGATTAAATTAAAAAAATTGCCTCATGCGCCTTTGAAACTTCAAGCCTCCTGAGTGCGTAACTTCCCGGAATAACTATTCCATGATGATTCAGTCAATGATTTTGTTTATTTTTTGGCTACGAGCCCCATATAAAGATTTGCGGCATGCCAATCCATTAAAATATTTTTTCATCTAGAAATCCACCACTGCTTCACTTTTTTTGCCCCTTGTGACATTATATCAGTTAATGAGAACACAGGATTTAACAGTTTTTACCAGTGCCAAATTTATTGTCTCGTGTGACCCAGCAAACATAAAACAAGTGTTAACTTCCTTATTGTTTTTTTCGCAGCTGACGACAGCGACTAAAATTTCTATTAGCTAATCTGTTGCTCTTGGAGAAAGATTTTTTCAAGTGTAGAGAAAGAAATGTTCCCTTTCAAAGTTTTTCAAAATCAGCGAAACTCCCTTCCTGTTTACACAAAGCAAAATACATCAGGGGTTCCAAACCATAGGTGGGGTGGGGAGAAAAATGACAAAAATTTAGCTTTGAGGGGTATTTCTCAATAGCTGAGACTCTTTTTCGTTTTTGTGCACTTAAGATGTGGTGTTGAATGTATGCACAGCTTGGTTCACACGTAATCAGTCACCTTCACAAACTTTTATTCAGTCTTTCAGCTATAAGCCTTTGCTAGTTTCATCAAGTCACAGAAGCCAATCATTTTTTGCCATTGTACCAATAGCAATTTCTTGCCATCATTTCTTCAATTCCGGTCCTTTCCCTGGTTTACAGGGCTTGAAATTAACGTTTGCCTGGGTGCCAATTGCCACCTAAAGACCCGCTAGGCAACCTAAAAGCTGTGCCATTTTGCCCAGATTGGCAAGCCTGCCATTCAACTCTGAACAGGCCCCCCTCTCTTTCACTCTCCGTCTATGCCCGTCATCCGTGTCCGGGCCACCAGGCTCCACTTGCCAACGGTTCCTCATCTGCCAGCACGGTCGGCCGCCTTGCACATGCGCACAACCACGGCCAGCACATCATCGGCCGCCCTGCACATGGGCACTGCCACGGCAACTGGTCAGCGCAGAGCACTTTCTCCCTCCCGTTGCATTGTGGAAGATCTGGCCGCTATTGCTGTCCTGTCGCCGCCTCGCCACGACCGCTGAAAGCCAACGCAGATTCACTCCCTGGAGCTGGAGTAACTCTTGCTTCAGGGAGCAAGAGTTACTCCAAAAATATTCCAAATGGAATTTAAACTGGTGATGAAGGGTCCTCCACCAAACTCTGAACAATAACAGCCTATTGCACTTTATCTGTTTATTTATTGTGTATATATATGGTCTATGGCATATAAACACACTGAACTTTTATCTCCTGTTCTGTATTGTGTTTACATATTCTGCTGTGCTGCAGCAAGCAAGAATTTCATTGTCCAATCTGGGACACATGACAATAAATTCTCAACTCTTGACTTGGACTTAAGCAAAAAAGGGTTCTTGGGGAAAAAAAGAGCTACCTTAAATCTAGTTGCATCTGGTTGGGTAACTATGGTAGACTATTGCATGCTTTAATTGTGCGAGAGAACTCCATGGTGCAGCCAGCATCTCTGGATAGAAGAAATCGGGTGACGTTTTGGGTAGAGGTCCTTCTTTAGACTCCCTCGAGTTTGTGTTTTTAGTTTAATCTAAAGACACAGTGTGGAAACAGGCCCTTCGGCCCATCGAGTCCACTCCGACCACCGATCACCCGTACACTAGTTCTATCCCACACATTAGTGACGCGTCAAGAGTGTTTTATTCTCTCACGTCCCAGTTAGAACAATGAAATCCTTACTTGCAGCAGCAGCACAACAGAATATGTAAACATAGTACTCTGTAAACAATGTTATAAACGAGAAAACAAAACAGTGTTCTATTGTATAGTATCGTGTGTGTAGGAAAGAACTGCAGATGCTGGTTTAAACTGAAGATAGACACAAAAAGCTGGAGTAACTCAACAGGTCATACAGAATCTCTGGACAAAAGGAAAATATTATGTTTTGGGTTAGGTCTGAAAAAGGTTCCTGCACACCTTTGGAATGTGGAAGGAAACAAGAGCACCCGGAGAAAACCCATGCGATCAAAGGGAAAAGGAGTAAAATCCATAGAGACAGCACCCATAGTACTTTTAGGCAGCAACTTTATGGCCAATGTACTGCCCCATAGCCTTGAACTGAATTAAAACATACAGTAGCTGCAAAGGGGGACATAGCGTCACTTAGAAATTTAAGACTGAAAATGGAGAGTTTTTTTATTTAGTAACCCAAGTTATCAACGTATAATTTTTGGGTGTTAGAAAACAAAATATAGTGGCACAACTGGTAGACTTGCTGCCTCACACACCAGAGATCTGTGTTCGATCCTGTCCTCGGGCATTGTCTGTGTTGAATTTGCACATTCTCCCTGCAAGCGTGTGGGTTTCCTCCCACATTGCAAAGTTGCATTGGCTTTGTAGGTTAACTTGTATCTGTAAAATTGCCTCTAATGTGTAGGGAGTGGGTAAGGAAAGTGGGATAACAGAACTTGTGTGAATGGGTAGACAAAAATGCTGGAGAAACTCAGCGGGTAAGACAGCATCTATGGAGCGAAGGAAATAGGTAACGTTTCGGGTCGAGACCCTTCTTCAGATTGATGTGAGGGTGGGGGAGGGGGGGCGGGAATGAGAAAGGAAGAGGCGGAGACAGTTGGCTGAGGGGGAGCTGGGAAGGGGAGAAAGCAGGGACTACCTGAAATTGGAGAAGTCAATGTTCACACCGTTGGGGTGTAAACTGCCCAAGCGAAATATGAGGTGCTGCTCAATTTACGGTAGGCCTCACTCTGGCCATGGAGGAAGCCCAGGACAGAAAGATCGGATTCAGAATGGGAGGGGGAGTTGAAGTGCTGAGCCACCAGGAGATCAGGTTGGTTATTGCGAACCGAGCGGAGGTGTTGGGCGAAGCGATCGCCAAGCCTACGCTTGGTCTCACCGATGTAGAACAGCTGACACCTAGAGCAGCGGATACAATAGATGAGGTTGGAGGAGGTGCAGGTGAACCTCTGCCGCACCTGGAAAGACTGCTTGGGGCCTTGAATGGAGTCAAGGGGGGAGGTAAAGCGACAATTCTAGCATTTCCTGTGGTTGCAAGGGAAAGTGTCAGGAGAGGGGATGATATGGGCGGGAAAGGACGAATTGACTAGGGAGTTACAGAGGGAGCGGTCTCTGCGGAAAGCCAACAGGGGAGGAGATGGGAAGATGTGGCCAGTGGTGGGATCCCGTTGGTAGACAAAAACGCTGGAGAAAATCAGCGGGTGAGGCAGCATCTATGGAGCGAAGGAATAGGCGACGTTTCGGGTCGAGATCCTCTTTCAGACTGATGTCGTGGGGGGGAGGTGGGAAGAAAGGAGACGGAGACAGTAGGCTGTGGGAGAGCTGGGAATGGGAGGGGAAGGAGGGAGAAAGCAAGGACTACCTGAAATTGGAGAAGCCAATGTTCATACCGCTGGGGTGTAAACTACCCAAGCAAAATATGAGGTGCTGTTCCTCTAATTTGCAGTGAGACTCACTCTGGCCATGGAGGAGGCCCAGGACAGAAAGGTCGGATTCGGAATGGGAGGGGGAGTTAAAGTGCTGAGCCACCGGGAGATCAGGTTGGTTATTGCGAACTGAGTGGAGGTGTTGTGCAATGCGATTGCCAAGCTTGCGCTTGGTCTCACCGAGGTTGATCATACACAGAATAATCCAACCACATTTGTGTTTGGAAATGGAAATAATAAAAATTGCTTTCATTGCAACGTGTAAAAAGAGTTGAGATACTGTATTATAATTTTGCTGCATATCATTGAGGTATATATCAGGTCTTGATTGATGAATGTTTAGTTTGTGACTTTATTTGAAGCAGAAATAATATGTGAATGCTCCATTGAGCATAATTCCGACTGGTAACTACGCACTTCGTCCGAGCACATTATCACACGCGTCATGCAAGCCGTCTTACATGACCACCTAAACTATTATTTGGCAACCTAAATAGCTGCCTAGGTTGCCCGGCTAGCAACAGAGAAAAAAAAGTTAAGTGAGAGCCCTGTTTTACCTTTTAAATCTCAATTTTTATCTTAAATTTTGATTTACATTCAACAGATTTTTTTTCAAAATACTTGCTCAATTCATTTTCATTTCAATGAGAATTTAATAAAACAACGTGAAACAGAAGCTGAAAATAGCAATACCTCTACATGTTACAATAGCATTTTTGATACAGTGAGGAATTTATAATTATTCTAAAAAAGATCCACATCTCGTCATTATTAAATCGTACAATTTAAAAGGTGAAAGGCAAATCATTAAAAGGCTTTAAAACATTTTGCTTGGTCATTTCCTCCAAAAAAATCAAAACATTTACTTTGAAGACTGAAAACAACAAAACTGCACATTATTGGACAGCTGGAAAGTTGGGTTGAGTGGTGGTGGATTGAATTTAATCCAGATTTATGTGAGATAATGACTTTGGGAAAGTCAGAATTTAAAGGACATGTGCAGTAAATGACAAGACCTTAGGAACCTTGGGGTGCCGATCCATAGCTCCCTTAAATGGGGACACAGGTGGACAGGGCATTGAAGAATAATTGCCTTCATACCAGAGGCATTGAATATACGTGTTGCATCACATGGCAATTATGCAGAACATTAGTTAAACTAAACTTAATGTATTTTTACTGCTCTGGTTGCTACATTGCAGGATGTGGTAACAGAGAGAATGCAGAAGACTTTCACCAGGATGTTGTGAGAAAAGGTTGACTATAGTTATAAGGAGAAATTGAATAGGCTGTGTTTATTCTCACTAGCACGTAGGAGACCAAAGGATGACTTTATGGAGACTTATAAAATTGTGAGGGTGATTGTTAGTATTTTTCTCAGTGTAAAGTGGTCTTGAACAAGAGGGCACAGGTTTAAAAGTAGGGTGTAGAAATTTAAATGAGATCTGTAGGGTAAGATTTTCACCCACATCAAAAGTGGTGTTTATCGGAAATGATTTGCATGGGGGGGGATGGAAGAGCCAGATACCATTATAATGCTTAAAAGGCACGCAGATAGATAACTGGACAGGGTAGGTGTGGAGATATAAAGGGCCCAAAGCAGGAAAGTGAGATTGGCGTAGATGAGCATCACAGTCGGAATGGACAAGATGGGCATCACAGTCGGAATGGACAAGATGGGCTGTAAAAGCCCTTTTTCTGTGATGTACAATTCTACGATTTAATAATTTAATAACTATTGGCAAATTTACAAACTTCAGCACTCAAAAACAGAAGTCCATGTTGATTTTCATGACCAGCTTGTGGTAACAGAAAGAATAACCTGGACATGAAAATCAAAATCGACTTCTGGTTTTGAGTGCTGAATATAATCAGACTAATCAGTTACACATTAATGAATCTAGCTTTTAAACTTGTTAAGAACCTCATAATATCCTCCATTGTCGATTGAAATTTTAAAACATTAAGCTATATATTGATCCCACAAAAAAAAAATTAGGTTCTGCAAATAGTATCTGAAATGAACAAACTTGATGACCAAAATCATTGAAGCACCAACTGATGACCAGGTAAATGCAGGCTGTTAATGTTTGCGTATCAATTCACTCAAGAACCTATGACCAAATTATTTGACCAGTTTAATTTGTTATGACACGAATATTACCATGGTATTGGGAATTTGGCATCCCCCCCACCCCCCCAAAATGACTCAAAATTTGATACTCAAAACCTTTGAGGCTATCTGTGTCGGCAACAGATGCTGGTTTAAACCGAAGATAGACACAAAATCCTATCTGTGCAGGTAGATTGAATTTAAATAAACATATTGCATCCAACAGTGCAGATTTACAGCAAACTAGATTTAGAGAAACGAAGCAATGTAATTTTGTCCTCCCAAACATTTGTAAGTATCAAAAGAAAATTACCTGGAGAAATCTCAAAATAATTTAACTTCAAATTATTGACTTCCACTCGCACCTGTATTTGATTATATATTTGTGAACAATCACGAAGCCACTTAGCAACTGCAACTTTCACTAAAATTACAAGGGACAACAAAAGGATTAAAATACACTTCTTTCCATTTATCTAAATTGCAACTGAAACTCTTAAAATATTTTATGGATTTTTGTAGAACTACTGACATATAAAATGTTACTGGCTGAGATAATGAATACGCCCATCACAATCATTTTGTCCAACAGTTTCAGTAGAGGTTCAGATCCATAGAACAGGCCATTTCACCCACACATCCACAGATCAGTATAAATCCCATTTTCCAGAACTTGGGCTATAGTTTTCTATGCCGAGGCAATTCAAGTGCTTGGCTGGACACTTGTTAAATGCCACCAGCCATTCTGCTTTCACCATTCTCTCAAGCTGTGTATTCTATGTAGTTGCCAATCTCTGGGAGGGCAAAGGTCCTATTCAGATCCCCTCTAAGTGTCTTGCCCTCTACCCTAAATCTACTTTTATCCACCTGAAATGGGGGATAGTTTACGCTGTCAACCCTATCTATATCTTTCATAATTTTATTATCCTTAATCATATCTACTCAACCTCCTCTATCAGGTATAGGTTTCGGTTTATTTGGCATGTGTACCAAAGTACAGTTAACAGCTTTGTTATCCAGTCAAATCAGATAATACTAAACATGAATACAATCAAGCCTAACTTCAACAACAAATGTAGAGCAATGGGAAAGATAGTTCTCAACATTGTAATGCACTAGTTCCGTAGACAATATCCACAATGGGGCAGAGGTGCATCAACAGGTTCCTAGTTTAGGGAAGGACCATTCAGAAGCCTGATAAGAGGGGAAGGTGATGTTCCCCGAGTCAAGTGATGCGTGCTTTCAAGCTTCTGTATGGTTAAAGTTAACTTTTGTCTCAGTTCTTCTCAATGCAGGTGGAGTTCAATTGTACCAATATACCACAGAGGAAATTTTCAATTTGCAACAGGCATAAAATAGGTTTGTGAATCAGTGCTTTTAGCTTCCTGTGAAATTAATTAAAAAAAAATTAAAATCAGCTTTTTCAATAATAGGCATGCTACTGGAACACGGGTAAAAATTCATGACACATTCAGCATGGAAGAAATAAAAAATCTTAACAAATAAATCTAATAAGGAATTCAGGGGAAGCTTCTTTGGGAGTGCCTTCAATGTGGAATTGACTTCAAAAGGTGGTTGAAAATTCACTTGAAACTAATATTACCCAAAGGAAAAAGAATCCTACAAATGTTGACAAACCTGCAAACCACAGTTCATCAGAACGTCCTCAACCCAACAAGATGTCATGCACTTAGCAATTGAAATCTTTCTTGGACCACTCAAATCTTATGACAGGTCAGGACAGTATACTTTAGTCTGCTAGCATTATTTGATTTTAGATGCCCAACATCATCACCAACACCAGTACTGAGAAAAAGAACACCTGCCAGAAAATGATAGCATAACAAATGCAGGAAAAAAACCCTATTAAAATGGACTCAACCTATTCTCTAATCCAATCCATAGAAAATACATCTGTTGATATTCATTAGTTTCCCCAAACCTATTTCATAACTATTGGATTAATGATTTCTAGGATATTTAAGGTATGACATACCACTATGACATTTGAACATGTCAGTTTAACAATGTCATAGTAAATTATGTTATCCCTCCCTCCACAAATGAAAATCCCTTGCATGCACTCGGGCTGGATAAACTGTTTAACGTGATAAATATAAATTATAAACTTTTATTTTAGATATTCATCTTCTTTACAATGGAGATACATTGGCTATGCATTAAGTTGGCTAGCAAGGGTCTGTGATGGTCATCTTCAAATGTTTATTGTGTATATAATACTGTCCTCATAATCTGTTGTTATTTTGAAGTTAGCCATTGACCAATATTTCTGCAAATTGGCAAGTGCTTGTAGATTTCTGCGTTTAACCTTAAGGAAAGTCCAGATTATCAAAATAAGACGAATAAACAATAATGCTATTTAAATTGAAGATTCAAAATTTCTAAGATTAGACATGAAAATGCAGACTGATTCTAGAATAGGTGGTATAGTGGTCAGCAAAGATGGCTATCCAGAATTATAACAAGATCTTGTTCAGCTGGGCAAGTGAGCTAAGGAATGGCAAATTAAGTTTAATTCAGATGTGTGAGTTGTTGCATTTTGGAAATTCAAATCACACCAGGACCTTCACAGTGAATGGAAGAGTCCGAAGGAATGTGTTAGAATAGAAGGATCGAGGAATACTGGCACATAGTTCCTTGAAAATGATGTCATAAGGAGATAGTGTAGTGAAGGTGGCTTTCGGTACACTGGCTTTCATCATTCAGGGAATTTAGTTGTCTGAAGAAGGATCCCGACCCAAACGTCACCCATCCTTTTTCTCTAGAGATGCTGCCTGACCCGCTGAGTTGCCCCAGCACTTTCTGTCCATGCTGAGTTATTCCAGCACTTTCTGTCTACCTAATTAAGTATAAAGATTGGGACAAAAAAGAAAGTATTGGAGTAATTCAGTGGGTCAGGCAGCATCTCTGGAGAACATGGATAGAGAACGTTTTGGGTTGGGACCCTTCTTCAAAGTAGATCCCAACCCAAAATGTCAAGTCTGAAGAAGGGTCCCAAGCCGAAACATCACTTATCTACGGTCTCCATTGATGCCGATCCGCTGAGTTACTCCAGCAATATGTCTTTTATGATAAACCAGCATCTGCAGTTCCTTGTGTCTACATAGAAGTTGGATAATGTTATACAAGGCTTTGGCGAGACCACACTTTGACTATTGTCTTCATTTTGGCTACACTGCTATAAGAAAAATGCCATTAAGCTAGAAAGAGAGCAAAGGAGATTTACAATGATACTGCCAGGACTTGAGCATCTAAGCTATGGGAGCAATTGGGCAGGCTAAGACTTTATTCCTGGCACAGGAAACTGAAGGCAGATCTTTGAGGCATATAAAATCATCAGGGGCAGTGATAGGGTTAATGCACAAAGCCATTTGCCGAAGGTTGGGAATCAAGAATTAAAGGACATAGGTTTACAGCGAGAGGGGGGATGTTTAATAGGAAGCTGAGGGGCAATTAATAACAGACTTTGTCTTTGTTCTGAAACATCACTGGGCAACTGTTACTATTACTATTACTGCAGTTATATTTTTGAATTAGATATATATCCAAGATGATATATTTTCATAGGACCATACTATGAAGAGTTTCTTCTCTTTAACTCTGCAACCTCCTAGTCTCCTCCCTCTAACAGTGCAGGTCTGAGGTATCATCCTAGATATTCATGCTCAAAATCTCTGGAGTGGAACTTAAACCTACAGCTTTGTGGATTCAGAAGCAAATGCCCAATTTAAACCAATATTAGAATCCACAGAATACCCAGAAGAATCCAGGAAAAAAAATTAAAATTCTATTAGCTTGAACTTCACAGTGACCAAACAGCATTCTAGGGCAAACGTCCTGTGCTGTAATTGCATGAAGTCTACAGAAGCAACTAAACAAAAAAACGAAAATGGCACCAGAGTGTGGCACAGGTACTGACCTTCCCACCATCAAAGGGATCTATAGCAGGCTCTGCCTCAAGAACGCAGCCAATATCAAAGACTCAAACCACTCTGGCCATGTTCCTACCACCGGGAAGGTGGAACAGGAGCCTAAAAAACATGGCAATCAGGTTCAAGACTAGCTTCTTCCCAGCAACCATTAGGCTCTGGAACGCTACACAACACTAACCTCAGTAACGATGGACTGCATATCTGATTACACTACAGACTTTGGGGTTTGCATTGCTATGGCTACCTCGTGTTATGTGTTTAATGTATAATTGATGAGTGTAAAATAATATTTTAATCAGTGTGCATTGAATTTACTTGCTTGAAAAACTGCAGGATGTAAGAATTCTATTCTATTGTTGGCACAAATGACAATTTAACAGTCTTGCCTCTTGAAATCAGGCAAAAGTTCATGAGCCAAGTGGAAGGACAAAGGTTCCCAAGCTGAACTCACACTTCCTGGCACACTACATCTCTGGCTCCTTGCTGCAATGTTGAATTACAATATGGCAGTGCAATCTTTAGTACTTCTAACTTCACCTGCTACCATGCGTTCCAGATCTTCTTTGTACCAGCAGCTGGTAGATCCTTGTGCTCCACTACACAGAGGATAGCAACATTTATCCATACAATGAAATGCTTTCTGCCCTAAATGGATTTTGTTTTAAAGAATGAGTAGATATATTCAATAATAAGCTTATAAAATAAACAGCAGTTGGGGATTATTTAGGCATGAGAATTCAAAATAATTTCCACATTGAAATATTCTTTAATGTTCTCAACCTTTGACTCAAGCGCATTTTCCAAATGCCAATCATTCCACAAACTTCTGATCCATAATCAATATCTATTGAAGAAATAACTTAGATTCCACTGGTGACATCTTTATTTAGGGTTCTTCTAATCGGGCAAGAATTGTTCAATTAAAGTTACCTACACGATGAAATGTTCAATGGAATTTATTTTAAATGCAATAAAACTAGAGGCAGGGTTGTATTCATACACTAACAATTCAACACACTGGGATGAACCAAGCTATAATTATATATTGGAACAATGAACCTCGTGTAATTTCTGCCTTGTATTCAATATCCATACTAATAACTGGCTTCTATGCTTATACTGTGGCCTGCAACAAGCTAAACATGTGCAATCGAGGAATGGTGGGGCAGAACCTACGTTCATTTGAGGCTTATGTTTGAGGCAGCTCCTTTATTTATTTGTGATGGGTAAACCTTTTTAATTATCTTGAATACTGGTGCTTTATATTTCAAATTAGGATCATTAATGATACCAAAGGGAAAATAATTTTTAGACCAAGTCTGTGAACCAATCTGAAATATATTACTAAAAATAAATAATTATTATTATATCTCAAATCATTTGGTATTTTTAAATTGTGAAATTAATTTAATATTGTTTCAGCATGCTCTTGGTCTCTTTTTAAGAAATTGCTAGCCTCCTAGAAAGAGCACATTACTGAGTAAATAAGGTGCAACATGTAATAATACAATTTGGGCCACTGCGGAAAACGTGGTAGAAAAAATAAATCAGAAAAGGAATGCGGGGTGCAGCTTGCTTTGAGGATCCTGTCGATTTATTTTCCTGAAACTATTAACAAAGCAACCATACTCCATTGGGCTCTTCCTGACAGCCCACTGAGGTCATAACTTTGACAATCATAACCACCTGTTGTTACACTGCCCATACTACTTTAGGGCATATCAGTTGACTTGTGATGCTTTCAATTTCAAAGTTCAGAAATAGTCATTCTTGAAATTCCCAGCATCCTGTGAAAGCAGGGCAAGTGCATGTTCAATGTTTCTGCAACATTAAATAGCAGATTTTTTTTTTTAACTCCTGCAACATATCTTTTGACAATGCTACAGCATTAAATCTTTATTAAAGCCTCTGTTAATGGAAATACGGATGGTGGTCAACAACCAGATTTGGAAAATTAGAGAGACCAGTGGCAGAAAATATTTGCCACTTACGCCGAGTTATGATCTGCTCTAGGCCCTACAGCAGCCGGGTGAATTGAGCACAGCCTGCACGGAAAGAGCTGATGGGATCACGCTGGGACGCACCGACCACATCAATCCGATACCAACCGGACTCCGGGCCTTAAAGCGGGAATTAACAAATTGCACATCCACTTAGACTTTTTGACTTTGCAAGATGGCAGAATGTGACAACTCTCTGTGTGCTGTTCCAGAAGAGGATCTATTGTAGCATGATTTGACTGGAGAGCATGCAGAACAAGCATTTCATTGTATCTCTGTATACGTGACAATAATTAAACCCAACCAAACATAATAGCTTAGCCACTCCCTCCTATTTTTCAACACTCCCTGTAAACTATCGCCATAAGTAAGTTTTATGAACACTACCGAAAAACCTGCAAAGCAAAAAAATGGTGGGGCAAACATGACAAATAAAAGAAAGGATGTACTAGCTTAAGAAAGGATGTACTAGCCCTGGAGGCAGTGCAGCGAAGGTTTACAAGATTAATTCCTGCAATGAGGGGATTGACATATGAGGAAAGGTTAAGTAGGCTGGAACTCTACTCTTTGGAGTTTAGAAGAATGAGAGGCGATCTCATTGAAACATATAAGATCGTAGGGGCCTTGATCGGGTGGATGCACCGAGGATGTTCCCAATGATCGGGGAAACTAGAACTAGGGGACATAGTTGCAGAATAAGGGGGGGCTCTTTTAAAACTGAGATGAGGAAGAACTTCTTCACCCAGAGGGTGGTTAATTTATGGAATTCACTGCCCCAGGGAGCAGTGGAAGCAGAAACTTTAAATATATTTAAGACTAAAATAGATGGTTTTTTAGCTGCCAAGGGGATAAGGGGCTACGGGGAGAGGGCAGGGATATGGACCTAGGTATGGTTAGTATAGTAAGACCTGAGTGATCTCCTGGACAAGTGTCGATCGCCTGGATTGGGGTCGGAGAGGAATTTCCCGGATTTTTTCCCCGAATTGGACCTGGGTTTTTATCCGGTTTTTTGCCTCCCCCAGGAGATCGCGAGGTTCTTGGGGTGGAGAGGGGTGATAGCGGTATAAAGGGGAGGGTAGTGTCTTGTGTTCTGTGTCTTGTGTCTACTGTTTGTGGGTAAGTGTGTCTGTTTAGTGTTCAGCCATGAGCGAATGGCGGTGCGGGCTCGACGGACCTGGTGGTCTACTCTCGCACCTACTTTCTATGTTTCTATGTTTCTATGTTTCTATGTTAAAAAGCAAATGCTGAAAATACACATCAGGGCAAATACACATCCAAATGCATTTGGAAAGGGTGAAGATTTAATGACTTTAAAGGTAGACACAAGATGCTGGAGAGGAATGGGTAACGTTTCGGGTCGAGACTCTTCTTCAAACCCGAAACATCACCCATTCCTTCTCTCCAGAGATGCTGCCTGAGTTACTCCAGCATTACCTTCGATTTAAACCAGCATCTGCAGTGTTTTCTTCCACAAGAGTTAACGACTAGATTGGTGAATTTGTAAAAACATAGAACAGTAGAGCACAGTCTGTGCCAAATATGATACCGTTAAATTAACCTCATCTGCCGGCATGTGATCCATACCTCTCCATTTCTTGCATGTCCACATGCCTATCTAAAAGCCTCTTAAATGCCACTATCATATCTGCCTCTACCACCACCCTTGGCTGTGTATTCTGGCACCCACAACTCTGTGTAAACAAAATTGACCCACACTTCTCCTTTAAACTTTGCTCTCACCTTAAAGCTATGCCCAGAGAACATTCATCCAGAATATGTATCCTGACCCAGCATGTGCACAACTGAACTGCAACAATGAATGATTTAGAAATAATTAAACAACTGCTTTGCCTATAAATTAGTTTTCAAACACCAATCTTGATTCCAGAAACATGCTAGTGTTCTTCCACAGAAAATGAAGCAATCCTTTTAAGTGTGCATCTTTTAACATACAAAATAAACATCCTCTGAAACAGACAACAGAATGACTGGCAATAATAGCAAGCATATGGATCAGAGTTGAAATCTATGTGCAGAACTTCTCACCAGCAATGATTAATCGCTGAACAGGCATTTTTGACAAGGAAGGAAGGAAAACACTCACTAGGATTTTGTTCAGTTTGCCAGAAACTGAATTTGCAAAGTCAGGCACAGATAATGGTTCAATGGAAATAATGGAGAGACATTAAACAATGGAAATACAAAGAAACTGCTGACAGCAGTAGTGTTTTTTTTCCAGGTTCTACAAATCTATTTTCATTCTAGAATACCTGCATAATGCACAATTGTGTACTTGGGGTTAGGCTGCATTTAGCGTACACATCCACCACTGATTTTCTGGCACCTTTGGTTCCAGTGCCTTCCTGGGTTATACGTTTTCCGGACCAACAGGGATCACGTTCTCTGAAAGGAGTCCAATGGTACAGGAACAGTCTGCCTATGCCGCAGTGATACCGGCCCGCCAACTCTGCTGTGGGAACAGATCTGTCAGTTCCAGCCACAGCGGGCAAATTTGACTTGTAGATTGGCGCAGAAGTCACGACGAGGTTGAAATCGGCCACCTTACCAATGTTTCGGGGGGGTGGGGGAATTTTGAGCGCCCTCTCATAACCACCAGTTGCCGGAAAAATCAGTGGTGGACCTGTATTGTTGGCCTCATTTAAGAAAAGATATGGAGAGGGATTAAAAGATTAGGATGCTGGATATACAAGGAACTGCAGATGCTTGCTTACAAAAAAAAAGACTTAGTGCTGGAGCAAATCAGCGGGTCAGGTAGCATCTCTGGTGAACATGGATAGGTGATGTTTCCGGTCAGGACTTAAAAACGGTCCCAAAACTAAACATCACCTATCAGTATTTTACAGAGCTGCCAGATCCACTGAGTTACCACAGCACTGTGTATCTTTAAAAAAAAGACAACTGCCTGGATTAGAGGGTATTAAGGAGAGGTTGGAAAAAGTTGATTAGTGAAGTATCAGAGAGCAAAGGGGAGATCTGATATATGTTTATACAATTATGAGAGATAAGATACAAGGTGGATGGTATTTTTCCCGATGGTCCAAAGGTCCATTAATCTTTGGTTTAAAGGGAATAGTTTCACAGAGATATGCAGGGCAAGTTTTTTATTTTTTTATTTTTTAAAACAGAGTTGTTGGTGCCTGGAATGCACTGCAAGGGATAGTAGTGAAAGCAAATGTGATAGTGTTTAAGAGGGTTTAGATAGACACAAGAATGTGGATCATGTTCGGACAGATTGGAGTCCTTCAATTTGGCGTCATGTTTGGCACAGACATTGGGGCCGAACGGCCCTGTTCCTGTACTGTTCTTTTTCGGATAAGAAACAGAATTCAACCAAGACTGTCAGTACTCAGTGGAGATAAAAACTGAATGCTACAATAGTCTGAAAAGTTTGACAGGGTAGATGCCAAGAAGTTATTTCTTCTACATGATACCACTGAAATAGGTACACGATCACAGAATATGGGATTGTTGATTTAAAATAGAGATGCACAGAAATGTCATAGATCTTGGTGATGCAAATCATCTGAGTTATATCTCCCAGACAACTGGGGATCCTTGGTCATTGAGTATATTCAAAGTAGAGGTTGTTGTCTAAAAAGGAACGCATGGATTCACAAACCTGTCTTCATTAACGGGTCAGTGGTAGAGAGAGTCAACAACTTCAAGTTCCTGGGCTTGCATGTCTTCGAAGATTTGTCCTGGACTCAGCGCATTGATACAATCACAAAGAAAGCCCATCAATCCCTCTACTTCTTTGGAAGATTGAGGAGATTTGTTACGTCGATGAATACTATCTTGAACTTCCACAGGTGTATGATAAAGAACATAATGACCGGTTGTATCACTACCTGGTTCAGTAATTCAAACGCCCAGGAATGAAGGAGATTACAAAATGTAGTGAATAGTCCATCACGGGTACTGACCTACCCACCTTCGAAAGGATCTACAGGAGTCGATGCCCGAGAAAGGCAGCCAGCATCATCAAGAACCCACACCTGGCCACACTCTAATTTCACTCCTGCCATTGGGAAGAAGGTACAAGAGTCTGAAAATAATTACATCCAGGTTCAGGAACAGCTTCTTCCCAAAAACTATTAGGTTACTGAACACTATAAACTACAACTAAACGCCAAACTGCATTGGTTGCACTAAGGACTTCAGCCTTTTTGTTTTGTTGGTTTTGTGCACTACATTGTTTTATTTTAGTTATTGAACTTTGTTTGTTTATTATATTATATATTGAATACTGTTTACACAAACCTGTTGTGATGCTACAAGTAAGAATTTCATTTTTTAGTTTCAGTGCATGTGACAATAAAACACCTGATTCATGACAATTCTTTAGACAGCAAATGGAATTTATATATATTGAGACCAAGCAAGAAAGTAGATAAATATAAGATGAGATCTGATACTAATGAATGGCAGTGCAAGATCAAAGGCACAATGCTGACATGTGTTTCAGATTTTCATGCACTTGGGATGAATATGAAGACCCACATTCTGTCCTCACCTTCAGTAAATGTGTTGTAACCTCCAGAAAACCTTAATAAATTCACTGTACAGGTGTTTCCAGGGTTACTGATAAGCTGACTAATGGAAATCCAATAGATATATGTAAATTCCCCCATATATTTATAAAGCATTTTTCAAGATAGCAATAATAATAAAATATTTTGTGGTATTCATTAATGGCTGGATACAGCATGTATTTCAATAGTTATTTAGAGACAGTGTTAAGGTGAATATTTAATGAAATTAATTTCAAGCAAGTCAATGTAGAGCAATACAATGTGGATTACTACAGAAAATTGCCCAGGGACTGCCTGTATTGTGGATTCCAACATAATATATTTAAAATCTAAAGACTTATTAAGAGATGAAATCTTAGCCCGGATATATGCTGAGACTGCTTTTAAATGTCCAATTAACATCAGTAGCAACCCTTCACATGCTCCCCCTCCCCCCCCCTCCCCCCTTCCCAATGCTCTTCGACAATAGACTAGAACTGCAGAAGGCACTGTGGCACAGCTGATTGAACTGCTGCCTCACAACATCAGAAATCCTATTCGATTCTGCCCTCGGATGCAGTCGTTGCGGAGTTTGCACATTCTCCTTGTGACCGCGTGGGTTCCCTCCCAGTACTCTGGTGTCCACCTGTATCTCGAAGATTTTTATGTTACTTGGCCTCTGTAAAATTGTGTGGAGAGTGAATGAGAAATTGGGATAACATAGAACCTGTGTAAGCAGGTGGTGAGGATTCAGTGGGTTGAGGGGCCTGTTTCCATGCTGTATCTTTCAATCAATCCCACTATACATCAATGTTGTTAAGGGTCTTACCAATGTTGTTAATGGTCTTAATCTTCTATTACGTTTGACCTCCAATAGAGCAACACTTCACACTTGCTCAGATTAAACACCATCTCCTTTTTCTCTGGCCACATTTGTAACCGATCCATATCCTGCCATATCCTTTGGCACCTTCCTCACTGCCAATCTATCAATTTTGGAGCCCACTGCAATTTAAACTTTTCCCCACCAAAACACAAAACACTGGAATAACTAAAAAGGTGAGTTCCTCCAGCAGTTTGATTTTTGCTCCAAATTCCAGCTTCCGCAGCATTTTGTGTATCAACTTTTCCCAAGCAATAGATTTAGGGTGAATGGAGGTTTCAGGGGGGAATCTGAGAAATAATTTTTTCACCCAGAATATGGTTGAAATCTGGAACTCATTGTTTGAGATTGGTGATTAAGATTGGTGGAAACTATAATTGCCAGGACTGAGACGGCTCAATAGCTGAAAAATGAGATTAGTATAGATATGCATTTCCATACGGTGACTGAAAAATAAAATCAGCCAATATTTTTCTTATTTTACTTAGTAACTGAAAATCTACTATTGTCCTTATTATGACCAAGGATGAAGGGGCAATGGATAGTAATTGAACATTTTAAATATTTCCATTTCAAAAATTATCTAAATATCAATGTATATCCAAAAAATGCACCCAGTGTTTACCCAAAATCTCCATTGGCTGCTGTAGAAATGTTCACGTTTGTAAAGAGGATTTTGTTTAATTCTCATCCTACCTCTTCATCACTAAACAAAAGCTTGTTCTCTAAAGTGAAATGAGGCATTGTCAAACATTACATTAAAAATAATGTGCATTCAAATACAAAAGCACTAGTGCACATATGAAACAAATATAATGTTAAGTGATGTAACGAGACAAGACATGGGAAGAAACACGATGCCATTGTACACACCAAAAAACGGGCTCATAATAAAAATGATTTACAGTTTGGGTTAACAAATCCATCAAATGCATGTTATTCCTTTCCCACATATTTAAACATGGTCTAGAATCATGAATATACTAAATTTTTAAGCATAAAATCAACAACAACCACCAGGGGTTTTCCCCCTCAGTGGGTTCGGTAACCAGCGCTCACTATTTTTGTTCACATTTTTCCTATTGTTCTTGAATCAAGCCAATACTATTGGTGGAGCAAGGACTTGAGCAACATAAGTGATCGCATGGGTGGGTCAGAAAAAGCCCGGCAGCCAGCTACACTGTCAAACCCGTCAAATTTGTTTAATGCTTCAGAACAGAGACGTTCAAACCTATTAAAATATATTAACCAATTAAGAAAACTAAGACCATTAAATCATAATTTAAACCTGCAATGTACCTCACTGATTGCTAGAAGGTAGGCAACCGATTGCAAGAACCTGGGGAGTATTTTCTACTGCCAAATTTCTGCTTTATATTTATATTTAATATTAAATTAAGGAATTTCAAGAGTTTGGTCACATGGAACCTGCCACAAAGTCATGGACACTGTTAGTAACCTACACAACTACATGCACAGGGAGCATCTACAAGTGCAAAAGCTTGAACAGCAGCAGCATATTTAGAGGTGATCATGCTGCAGCATTAGTGCATGTTGATAGGGATGGAAAGGGTACCATCTGGCAGTCTCAGAGATAGATTTTGCTCTCTTGGACATTGGAAAGGACAATTATTCCATGGCGTAGTGCAATAAGAATTGCGAACATAGCATTATGAGTCTTAGCGGCAGAGAATTACAAAACAGGAAATAGAGCAGATGAATGCAAGTGAATAAACAGCACAGGTGGGAGCACTATTTATGGGTAATGGAGGACCTCAACAAGTCACCAGGTTGCACCTCAACAGGAATGGAAACAAATATTTGTATGGAGGAGGATGGGGAGCAATTTTCCTCATGCTACTGGAGATGGGTTAATCTCGTTTGGAAGAGCTATGAGCACCTGATGGCAAAATCAGAAAGGAAATAGTTATATTGTTAACATATTCAAGGGTACTTGATATTTTGTAAAGATAAGCTAAAAGGAAATGCAGATGGGGCAAGACCAATATTTCAAGATGAGAAATGGAATTAGCTCAGAAGCCCAAAATGTGGAATCAGTTTGGAGACATGATAGAAACCTCTGGTTGTGGTAATATTTTGGCCCCCTTAACATTAGGTATACTGTAAGATGGTATAAATTAGAAATAATGTGGGCTGGTAAGAAAGCTACTGAAACAATCAAGCAATTTTAATAATCATATAAATTGAAGAATCAAATTGGAAAAAGTTAACTGCAAATGTGTTCATAGCAGAAATGTGCAATATCTTATTTGATAGCAATACATTTAAAATTCAGAGAGCTGGCTATTTAGATCTGGAAATGTGTAATGTGACAGGATTAATTAATAATAAGCGAGTTCAGTATTCCGACTGCGCATGCCCAGGTCAAAGGTCACTATGCATAACATTGCTGGAAAACAGTGAACCTTCATTTCTTCCGTTTTTTCTAGCTTTGATTTTTCTAGGTAAGAAAATACTGCTTTTAAACTGTGAAATAGATGTATTTATTGTTCCTTTGTTATAAGCTAAGATTATTTTGTTATTTTTATTGCTTTATGCTTTGGTGAGCAAGCGAGATCGTCTCGTCCGTGGTCGGTGTCGGGTCCGGTTCTGTTGAGTTGCTGCTGGGCTGTCCCCGTCCCCTCCCGCGTGTCTCGTCCCTGTCCGGGGGCGGCCACAGGTGCTGGGCAGGGCTTGCAGCCAGCGCAGGGAGGAGGCTGAGTTGCTGCAGCGCATTGTAGTATGGCTGGTGCTCTGCTTTCGCCGGCACCGGGGGGGGGGGGGGGGGGGGGGGGGGGGGGGGGGGGTTGGCTGGTGTCGTCGGTCACAGCCAGCGTGGAGAAGAAGCGGCAACCCCAGCTCAACTCCCACCGGGCCATTCGACAGCCCCGGACCGACGACACCAGTGGCCCCAGGCCCTCAGCCAGCGTGGAGAAGAAGCACTAACTCCTGCCCAACCCCGCTCCCTAACGGGCCGGGGACCGCTGGCGACCAATCCCCCCGGCGTTGGCGAAAGCTGAGCACCAGCCATACACACAAAGTGCTGCAGCAATTCAGCCTTCTCCCCGCACCGGCTGCAAACCCGGCCCGACACCTCCGGTCGCCCCCAAGGACAGGGACGAGACACCCAGGAGGGGACGGGGATGGCCCAGCAGCAACTCAACAGACCCGGACCCGACACCGACCATGGACAAGCAAGATCTCGCTCACTCACCAAAGCATAAAGCAATAAAAACAACAAAATAATCTTAGATTTTAATGTAGGAACAATGTAGGTTCAGCTCCAACTCGATAATCAAGTTTGCTGATGACACTGTGGTGATGGGCCTGATCTCAGACAACGATGAGAAGGCCTATTGGGAGGAGGTGGCTGATCTGGCACTCTGGTGTCAGGACACCAGCCTCCTCTTGAACATCAAAAAAACTAAGGAGCTGATCGTGGACTTTAGGAGGGCACATCATCCGAGGACATACACACCATTGAGGATAAATGGGGATACTGTGATAGGGTGAGCTGCTTTAAATACCTGGGAGTCCACATCTCTGAGGATATGACATGGACATCGCACGCCGCAGCACTCGTGAGTAAGGCAAGGCAGCGCCTTTACCACCTCAGGCAATTGAGGAAATTCAGAGTGTCTCCGAGGATCCTCCAGCGCTTCTACTCAGCGCCTGTGGAAAGCATCTTGTCCGGAAATATTACAATCTGGTTTGGGAATTGCTCTGCCCAGTACAAGAAGGCTCTGCAGAGAGTAGTGCGTTCGGCCGAACGCACTATGGGAACTTCACTCGCCCCCCCCTGCAGGAGCTATACATCAGGAGGTGCAACTCCCGAGCCAATAAAATCATGGGAGACCCCTTCCACCCCTGCAACGGACTGTTCCAGCTGCTACGGTCAGACAAACACCTCCGTTGCCATGCTGTGAGAACGGAGAGGTTGAGAAGGAGTTTCTTCCCAGAGGCCATTCAGACTGTAAACTCCTATTTCACCAGGGACTAACTTTACTGTACCACTCTACTGCTTTTTTTTTTTTAATTGCTGTTTTTTCCCTTTTTCCTTCCGCCCACAATATTTAATATGGAAAAGAATATGTGATTCTGTTACATTCTGTTTGTAGTTTGTTTGGTTGTTTGTCTTTTTGCACAACGTCCGCGAGCATTGCCACTTTTCATTTCACTGCACATCTCGTATGTGTATGTGACGAATAAACTTGACGACTTGATGCGAGGGTGTCACGCCACATGTGCAGGAGGACAACTCAAATGCAAAAGCTTTCAAATCTTAATATCAGAACATATATATGACAGAGCTAGAGAAATTGAGAGAATAGAATGGAGTCCTCCCCACAGGAGCAGGGCGAGACATGTAGTCCAGTTAGCTATGGAAATTTTTGAGCTAATAATGGACACAAGTCACTAACCTATCCCGAGACAGAAGTTGGGAAGTCAATAAAAGGATGTAGCAATGTTATTTCCCTTGTCTAGGGTGTTACGATTCAGCATGGTAGGCTGATACAAAAGTTTAAAATCTATGGGGTCCAAGGCAGGCTGGAAAATTGGATTCAAAATTGGCTGTGTCATAGGTGTCAAAGGCAGCAGTGGAGGAGCTTTGGTTTTCTAACTGGAAATCTGTGATCAGTGATGTAACAAGAATCAATTTTGGGATTCTTGATGTTTATGAAATAGACAAGAACCAAGTCAAGAGATTACGTCAACTCAATACATTAACAACTTGGATACTAATGCAAGAGATATGATCAGTAAGTCTGCACAAAATCTGTGGTATAGATAGTGAAAAGCATTGTTAGGTAGGCTACAGCATGATATTGGTCAGGTGGAAAGTTGGACAAAGCAATGGCAAAAGGAATTTAATGCTTGACAATTGCAAAATGATGTACATAAAGTCAAATCAGGGTAGAAAATGTACACAATAAATGGAAAAACAATTGCCAGCGTGCTGATGACCAGTGTAACTTTGGGGTGCGCCCTTAGATTCCTGAAAATGCCAGGTAAATATGGGTTGTTTGTCTTATGGCAAAAATCATAAAAGCACGGATGTCACTTTTAAAAACAATGGTTTAGCATATCTGAAGTATTGTGTGCAATTCTGGTCATGACACGATAGGAAAGATCTGATAGTGCTATTTGTGTGTTTTACTTAAGAGCCATGGGTCACACAACCAAGAGGTCAAACAGTCAACGGAAATGAGAAGAAATCTTTTTAGCAGTTTGCGTATGTTTGAAATTCTCTACCCAAGATGTATGTGGATACGCAATAGCTGAAACCAGGTATCTTATTAGGTACCATCCATCTTATTTGTCTTTAGGAAAATGGAAACAGTTTGATGAAAGTTACAGAGATCACAAGATGTAATAGTTTACATATGGCTGAATATTATTTTAAGGCACAAATGAAAAACCAGGAAGATTGCTGGAAAATCCAACAACATCTGTAAGTATTCACAAGGTTATTGCAAGCAAACCCTGGTATGCTTTTAAATCAGATATGCAAATTCAATTTAAGAAAATAAAATGTTGATTATGATCATTTATGATCTTTATTATTCAGTCAGCAAGCAAGTGTTAGGAAATCTTACCTCAAATCTTCCAATAAATCGCATTCCCCTTGATGCTTTGCCTGAAGTTTAATCATTTGCTCAGCATGGATGTTTTTCAGTTCTTGAGTGACTTTTACCTTTGACAAGAACACACTTCTTTCAGAGATAGCAAACCGTACAAATAAAAGCACCTATCAAGCTACAACTGAACCCACCAAATTCCTAGTGAGAACTTGCAAAAGTAGTAAAATATAACATAGTAAAACATAAAATAGCACTAAACTTCGCTGTGTTATGTCATAACACAAGCCAGTGTCCGTAAAACTCTTATACCGTTTATAAATGTAGTTATATAATGTCCTAAACTATGTAAATAATACAGAATATTTTTAACCAGACATTATCGCACACCGCTGGTCTCGAAAACAATTTTGAAAAATTCTACCCTTTCACTTTGCGAGAAAGTCGCTGATTTAAAGTGTAGTTTTATATACCATAAAGCGCCTTTCTTTGAACGCCCACTCCAATTACAAGGATTTTAAAGGGCAGATGTGTACATATTTTGGACTGTACTTCGACGCATACGTGATACTTAGCTGGATGGAGTGTGATGTACGAAAATAAATGTTTGGTTTCCCAGAAAAAAATAACCCACTGCTCTGCCTCCAGAAAAACAATAACACCCCCTCCTTTCACATGCAAATCTCTCACCATCCACCGTGATTTTCAAACTCAACTGAGCTCACATCTTCCATATTTACGTTCCGACAACAAATGGTGTTAACAAAAAAAGGGTATCCCTAACCCCTCCAGCACACGCGCAACCAAGGTAATTAACACTTCCCTGCTTTAATTCAAGCTGTAAATCCGGAAGGTGCTTCTGAACACCGGGGACATGCCCCCCCCCCCACCTCCTCCATACCCCCTCCCTTCCCCCTCTACCCCGCATACGACATTTCTGCACACATCAGCGAATAAAGATGTCTCGTTCGGGATTGCTCACTCACCTTTCTCGGAGGAGGCTGCATGTCGAAGAACTGGTGGGCAGCATAAATCCCGACGTCGGCGGCTGAGGAGAAAAGCCGAGGAGAAGGGATGGGGAAAGCCGCCGCCGCCGCCGCTGCCGCTGAAGGGAGCAGGGCTGAGAGTGTGGACGAGAAGCGGCGGAGGGATGCGAGCGAAGGAAGGAAGGAAGGAAGGAAGGAAACTGCGGTAGTGGGAGAGAGAGAGAAGAGAGGCGAGTAAGCGCGCCCTGGCTCCGCGCTGGCGGGGCGTCACTCCAGCACCGCCATGATTCTTCACCCCCGCTCCTCCTCCTCCTCCTCCTCCTCCTGCTTCCCACACTCGGTCACTCCGCCACCACCACCACCACTCGCAGGAAAAGGGACAACAAGCACCGTTCTGGGGGAAGGCGGTGAGCATGAAACACCGAGCCGCCCGCACAACAGCGACCACCAGTGGAGACGGCTCCCTCACTCAAGACGGCGGCCGAGGGGCGGGCAGCTCCGGCTCCGTCAACACAGCAAACACAAAAAAAAAAATGTCTTCGTGTCAAACGCCAATGCGGGCCCCAGCAGGCGCCCCTGCCTCTCCCCCCCCTCCCGCTCGGAGGCGCCCGGGCCTCCCCCGTTGTCAGGCAACCGGCGCCAGCCAGCGGCCGATGCAATCAAGCCCGATGGCTCAACCCCAATCGATTAATTAGAAGACAACTTTCCCTGTCACCATCGGGAGCTGCACCTGACCTAAACTCCCAATGTTATGCTGGAGTAACTCGGCGGGAGGGAGAGAACGAACGGGTGACGTTTCGGGTCGAGACCCTTCTTCAGACTGGGAGTCTAGACAGACCTTATTGTGATGTCTGGTGGACTGTGTGGGGTGGGAGGACCCGTTGCTCCTCCCGTGCAGCAGGTGGCGCTGCACAGGACAAAGGATGTTGTATGTCTTGTAACGACCCAAACAGTCGTTCCAGGTGCGACAGGGGTTCACCTGCACCTCCTCTAACCTAAGCTACTGCATCCGCTGCTCTAGATGTCAGCTGATCTACATCGGTGAGACTAAGCGGAGGCTGGGCGATCGTTTCGCCGGACACCTCCGCTCGGTCCGCAAGAACCTACCTGACCTCCCGGTGGCTCAGCACTTCAACTTCCCCCTCCCATTCCGTATCCGACCTCTCTGTCCTGGGTCTCCTCCATGGCCAGAGTGAGCAACGCCGGAAATTGGAGGAACAGCACCTCATATTCCGCTTGGGGAGTCTGCATCCTGCGGGCATGAACATTGAATTCTCCCAATTTTGTTAGCCCTTGCTGTCACCTCCCTTTCCTCAGCCCTCGGGCTGTCTCCTCCCATCCCTCAGCCCTCGGGCTCCTCCTTCTCCTTTTTCCTTCCTTCTCCCCGCCACCACCTATCAGTCTGAAGAAGGGTTTCGGCCTGAAACGTTGCCTATTTCCTTCGCTCCATAGATGCTGCTGCACCCGCTGAGTTTCTCCAGCATTTTTGTGTACCTTGTATGTCTTGTATATAGTTTATCCTGTGGGCAGACAGTATGCGGGCAGCCCTGGATAATATTAATGTGCGGGGTTCGCTTCTTCTTCTTTCGTGCGGCATGCACAGCCTAAAGTTGTTGGACAACTTGTTCTATTTGATCTTCCGTTTTGTGCACGTCGAGTTGATTGCATTAGTCGAAACAGGGCGGACCACGTGAAGGTTGCAATCTTCCATCCCGGGGATCGCTGGTCGGTGCAGACTCTGTGTCGTTTGGACCGGCGCCGGCCATCTTCCAGAAACTGGTCGACAATCTGGTTGCCGGGATTCCGTATGTAGCCGCCTACCTGGATGACATAATTGTCACCGGCTGGACAGAGGAAGAACACCTGCAAAACCTAAAACAAGTCCTCACGGCACTGAACAACTACGGCATGAAGTTCCGCATGGACGTGCGCATTTTTCCGACAACAGGTCACATATCTCGGACATGTGATCTCGGATAGTGGTCTGAAGCCATCGGAAGAAAGAGTGGACGCCATTGTGAAATTGTCGACACCCAAAAATGTGAAGCAGCTTGAAAGCTTTAAGGGTAAGATTAACTACAATGGCAAGTTCATACCGGCACTTTCGACTTTGTGCGTACCATTGAACAACCTGCGAAAATGACGTCGAATGGCACTGGTCCAAAGAGTGTGACCATGCATTCACCAGGTTAGAGATGCTCGCCCAGAAGATGCGTTTGATCCACTATGACCCATCGAAGCCAATCTCGCTGGCCGCCGATGCATTGCCGTATGGTCTTGGAGCTGTGATCTCACAAACGGCGCCGAACGGCAAGGAAGAACCAATCGCGTTCACATCCCAAACACTGACGACAGCCGAGAAAAACTACAGCCAAGTGGAGAAAGAAGCACTGGCGATGGTGTTTGGTGCCCGGAGGTTCCACCAATATTTGAGTGGGCGACATTTCCTGCTCATCACCGACCACAAGCCGCTGCTGACTAGTTTCAGTCCGGAGAAAAGTTTGCCTGTCATGACGTTGCAGCGTCTACAACGTTGGGCCCTGATCATGATGGGATATGATTACCACATCATTTACCGACAGTCTGCCGAGCATGCCAATGGCAATGCACTGTCTCTACCGATTGGACCCGACCTGACATTCGATAAAGAAGAAGAAATTATGGAAATTGAGACGGACGTGAACTTGCTCAACACGCAGGTCAATGTCGATTTCCCCGTCTCCGCAAGGACAGTCGCCACTACACCAGCACAGACCCCATTTTGTCAAAGGTACGACATTTTGTCACTCAGGGGTGGCAGAATAGTCCTAAGCTGGACAAGGAATTACGCTCATTCCAGAATGCGCAAACAGAAATCTCCTCAAAGGATGGCATTCTGCTTCACGATGGACGAGTGATCATTCCGACGGAACTGCGATCACTAACTCTGAAAATGTTGCACAAGACGCAAATTGGAATTGTACGAATTAAGGCCCATTTGAAATGGCCACATGTTATTCAAATGAATAAGTATCCAACCACCGAAACAGCCACTTCTGCGCTCGACGATTTGTTCGGCATTTGGGGATTGCCCTTAACAATCGTAAGCGACAATGGACCCCAATTTGCCTCGCAAATGTTCGGTTACTGGTGCAAACAACACTCAATCGTGCATCTGACATCAGCACCTTTTCATCCGCCCTCAAATGGTGAGGCAGAGCGGCTCGTCGGCGTTTTCAAGCAGGCCATGAAACGTGCTGTAGGAATCGAAAAGAAATTGAAACGATTGGCATTGCGCTATTTCTTACAGCAATATCGAACTATTCCAAACTGCACTACCAGTCGAACTCCAGCGCAGATGATGCTCAGACGTCAAGTGCCCTCTTCCCTATCTGTTTTGAACCCGGCCCGTAACGCGTATACGGCGCGCACTCAGCCAACGAATTCGAACAAGCCAAATTTCGACATTGGCGACTACATATATTACCGCAATTATATGATCAAGGAAAACAAATGGTGCGCTGGCAGGATCATGGCTCACATTGGAACCAAAATGTACACCGAATAAGGACAAGACGGACAATGCAAACGGCATGATGACCAATTAAGAAGCCGCATTCCTCGATCTGGAATTTTCGGGATCTGGACATCACTGGCTCTTGACCACACTTGAGAAGGTGGTGATGAGCCATCTTGTACCTGTGCTGTCCTGGTAATGATGTTACTGCATTACTATTGAGGAGGGCGAGCATGAAGGAATTACCGCATATTTCCAAATCAAGATAAACATTGGTCGACAAAAGTGCTGGATAAACTTAGCGGGTGCGGCAGCATCTATGAAATGAAGGAAACAGGCAACGTTTCAGGCCAAAACTCTTCAAGATAAACGTTAAGAACTCCAACTAAACTACAAACTGCCTGGGATGCACGAGGGATTTTGGGTTTTGTTTTTACACTATATTGTTATAGACAATAGGTGCAGGAGTAGGCCATTCGGCCCTTCGAGCCAGCATCGCCATTCAATGTGATCATGGCTGATCATCCCCAATCAGTACCCTGTTCCTGCCTTCTCCCCATATCCCTGACTCCGCTTTCTTCAAGAGCCCTATCTAGCTCTCTCTTGAAAGCATCCAGAGAACCTGCCTCCACCGCCCTCTGAGGCAGAGAATTCCACAGACTCACCACTCTCTGTGAGAAAAGTGTTTCCTCGTCTCCGTTCTAAATGGCTTACTCCTTATTCTTAAATTGTGGTCCCAGGTTCTGGACTCCCCCAACATCGGGAACATGTGTCCTGCCTCTAGCGTGTCCAAACCCTTAACAATCTTATATGACTGTAAGGAAAATCCATTTTGTTGTCTCTTATGAGACAATGACAATAAATTGAATCCAATCCAATCTAATTCAATGAGAACACCTCTCATCTTTCTAAACTCCAGAGTGTACAAGCCCAGCTGCTCCATTCTCTCAGCATAGAACAGTCCCGCCATCCCGGGAATTAACCTTGTAAACCTACGCTGCACTCCCTCAATAGCAAGAATCTTCTTCCTCAAATTAGGGGATAAAAACTGCACACAATACTCCAGGTGTGGTCTCACTAGGGCTCTGTACAACTGCAGAAGGACCTCTTTGCTCCTATATTCGATTCCTCTTGTAATAAAGGCCAACATGCCATTCGCTTTCTTCACTGCCTGCTGTACCTGCATGCTTACTTTCATAGACTGATGAACAAGGACCCCCAGATCCCGTTGTACTTCCCCTTTTACCAGCTTGACGCCATTTAGATAGTAATCTGCCTTCCTGTTTTGCTACCAAAGTGGATAACCTCACATTTATCCGCATTAAACTTCATCTTCCATGCATCTGCCCACTCTCCCAACCTGTCCAAGTCCCCCTGCATTCTCATAGCATCCTCCTCAGTTCACTCAGCTTTGTGTCATCTGCAAATTTGCTAATGTTACTTTGAATCCCTTCATCCAAATCATTGATGTATATTATAAATAGCTGTGGTCCCAGCACCGAACCTTATGGTACCCCACTAGTCACTGCCAGCCATTCTGAAAGGGACCCGTTAATCCCTACTCTTTGTTTCCTGTCTGCCAACCACTTCTCTATCCATGTCCGCACTCTACCCCCAATACCATGTGCCCTAATTTTGCCCACTAATCTCCTATGTGGGACTTTATCAAATGCTTTCTGAAAGTCCAGGTACACTACATCCACTGGCTCTCCCTTGTCCATTTTCCTAGTTACATCTTCAAAAAATTCCAGAAGATTAGTCAAGCATGATTTCCCCTTCGTAAATCCATGCTGACTCGGACCGATCCTGTTACTGCTATCCAAATGTTCGGTTATCTCACCTTTTATAATTGACACCAGCATCTTCCCCACCACCGATGTCAGGCTAACTGGTCTATAATTCCCTGTTTTCTCTTTCCCGCCTTTCTTAAAAAGTGTGATAACGTTAGCTACACTCCAAACCACAGGAACTGATCCTGAGTCTGAGAACATTGGAAAATTATCACCAATGCATCCACGATTTCTAGAGCCACTTCCTTGAGTACCCTGGGATGCAGACCATCAGGCCCTGGGGATTTATCAGCCCTTATCAGTTGTTTTTTCAATTAAACCTTTTTTCTGTTTTATTATATTATCTATTAAGTACTGTGTTTACAAACCTGTTGTGGTGCTGCTGCAAGTAAGAATTTCATTGTTCCACTCTGTTACATATGACAATAAAATGCTCTTGACTCCTGGAGAAGATGCATTTGGTCCTCTTAATCTTCTTGATGGTGAACACTGAGTTTGAGGGATGTTGTCTAAGTAGGTTAAGCATGTTCACTACCAAACCTCCAGCAATGCTCTTCTGTTTCATTACCTTTTATCCTTTACCTCTACTGTCTGAGTAGCATAAGTTGGTTTGCTACTGAACCTCCACTACTGCTCTTCTGTGAGCAGGTAACTGCAGTGTTTTTTACAGATGATACACAGGTTATGTTTGGGCTGTAGGTCCTGCCCAAAGAAGGTCCTGTCACTCCCCACCCCATATTTTGAGAGGTGAGGGACAATCCCCCCCCCCCCCCCCCCCCCCCCCCCCCCCCCCCCCCCCCCATGTTGCAGCAAAACCGAAGCCTCCAAAGTCGAGTCGCAGCCGCAACGCCACCACAGACTCCGGTCAGCCAGCTCCGTGATGGTAGGTCCACAGGCTCTGCAACCGGAGCCCTCAAGGTCGATTCCAGTTGGAGGCCGCCAGCTCCTAGAATCTAGCAGCCCGGAACTAGCTGCGGTTCCCAGGTCGGGTCATCTGCCCCTGGACTGGCGGTAGCGCCCAGGTCGCCTGCGTGCCCCTGTGACTGGCTGTAGCGCCCAGGTCGGCTCGCTTGCCACAGGTCTGGCTGTAGCGCCCAGGTCGCCTGCGTGCCCCGGGACTGGCTGTAGCGCCCAGGTCGGCTCGCTTGCCACAGGTCTGGCTGTAGCGCCCAGGTCGGCTCACTTGCCACAGGTCTGGCTGTAGTGCCCAGGTCGGCTTGCCTGCCCCGGGACTGGCTGCAGTTCCAAGGTTGCGAAAAATAATTGGAAAAAAATACACCTGCAGGCCGGATGATTTCGGGTTATGGGCCAGATCTGGCCTGTGGGCCATAGGCCGCCGACCCCTGTCCTAGATGTCAGGCCTCATTGTGTCCCCCCCATGTTTTAAAAGCGATTTCCGCCCCTGGTTGAGTTCAGTTTAGTTTTGTCAAGTGTACCGAGATACAGTGAAAAGCTTTTGTGCGTGCTAACCAGTCAGCTGAAAGACAAAAAATGATTACAATCGATCCATTTACAGTGTATATACACACGATAAGGGATAATGAATATCGTTGAGTTTATTGTTACGTTGACAAGGTACAGTGAATTTTGTTGCATGCTATCAAGTCAGTGGAAAGGGTACCCTTGTTGCCAAGGATAGACACTACACCCCTGGAATTAAGCTTTTTGATCCGTGTTTGGATCAAGGTTGTGATGATGTACTGCCATGGCGAAACTTAAACTGGGTAACATGAGAAGGTTTTTAATGAGTAAATGCTATGCCAGAGGACATATTACCTATGCCTACGACATAGTACTAGGACCCCAGGTTATGGAAGACCAAATTTATGAAAATCTGAGTATGCAAACCCTGCCATAATTTTTTTTAGTTTAGTTTATTGTCACCTGTACCGAGGTACAGTGAAAATGTTAAGAATGTTTACTACATTAATGCAAATAGTAGAATGCAAATGAATACCACAAGTAGAGCATATGACAGGAAGCATCATCCACCATATGCACTCAGACATATTGTTACAGCGTGTATACTGGCCACATTGACTTGTAGCCCTTAATTGCACTACAATAAAAAGCAGAAAGTGACAAAGTGGTTTCAAGGATGCTGAACATTATCAGATGTATAAGTTGGTCGATTTAAAAAAGAACCTGAGAACTATTTTGCAGTATGAAGAATGCCAAAGGCTTTCTTTTATCTGAAGCGTATAACGTCTCACAAACTAAACAATGAACACAATTTTGAAGGATAGAAAACTTATGAAAGGAACTGATAAAGTTTCAGCACCTTTAAACTCAACTGTGTTAACAAAACAGCGTTGGTGCTACCTTGGGTGAATTGGAAAAGTCGCCTAACGGTGATCCCAACACCAAATCCATGGCTAGTCGTGGTTCATTTAATAGTTTTGTTCTTATTTTCATAAAGTGAAATTGTGTGGAATGCACTTTTGCTTGGGGTTAATGCATTTAGACATTACAGAATGAATCTACTGCTCATGTATTAATCAGAAAACTCCCAAGCATTTAAGGGCATCCGTAATGTGCGCAAATGCAAATAAATATAATTTTGAAGGTTTAAGGTGAAGGGGAAAATATTTAATTGGAATCTGAGGGTTAACATTTTCTCACAAAGGGTGGTGGATGTATGGAACAAGCTGCGAGAGGAGGTATTTGTGGCAGGGACTATCCCAACATTTAAGAAGCAGTTAGACAGGTACATGGATAGGACAGGTTTGGAGGGATATGGACCAAATGTGGGCAGGTTGGGACTAGTGTTGCTGGGACATGTCAGCCGGTGAGGCTAAGTTGGGCTGAAGGGCCTGTTTCCACACTGTATCACTCTATGACTAAAACCGAGGAGGTGGCAATTGTTTTCCATGAGATGGCATCAGCAATGGCACAGTTGGAGAAAATTGACTAATTCCTCAATTCTTGTAAGTGAATAGGGGAATGGACAAGAGAGTGGGTTGTTTATCGAGAGATATATGAAGAGAAGAAAAAAGTCACTATCCAGTTATCACTTGATGAGTTTGTAAGGAAGAGTAACGGGCCTGTGCTTTCCACATTTCCACAATCCTCCACTTCCTCAGCCTCTTTATGTCATGAGTTATCTAATGCACCACCTTTAACTACAATTACAATCGCTTACGATCTCATTTGAAAGTGAATGCTCTGTTACTGTAATAAATAGTTTTCAAATATGTTGTGCAATTCATTAACGACTGGATACAGTATATCGATAGTTTAATTATGAGAAATATTGAGGTGAACATACATGAATGACAATGAAATGAAAGAATTATTGGAAATGTATGCACAGCCAATATGATATGAATAGCAGTAGACAATGGACGTCTGCACAATGGAGAGAAAACAAAGGAATACATCAGGAAGGCGAGGCTCAACTATTTCGGTCAATCAATTGTTGCCTTAATTTTAGGGAGAATTGTTTGTTTCTGACTTGCAGAAAAATAAATTTATCAAAAAAAACCTATGGTGTATTGTATTCAATTTATTGTCATTATCTCATAAGAGACAACAAAATGGATTTTCCTTACAGTCAAGTAACATAAAAATAAATAAAAAATATTTAAAAAAAGCACAAACACAGAGGTCCACGACACAACATAACCCCACAGCGGCACCAAAGTTGAGGAAGGTACCATAGTCCAGCCAGCCTCCCCGCCGATCTTCCCAGATGTTCACCCGTGGTCGGGGCCTCCCGAGCACCCGCAGTCGCCGCCACGGGCGCCCGATGCTCAGGCCCTCTCTCCGGGAACGATGGAACCCCGACGGAGAACATCCTCAGCGGCCCGCACCTCCAGATCAGCTACCTCCCACTGGAGTCCGCGGCTCCCGAGTCCACAGGCCGAGCCGGGCGGAGTCGCAGGACTCTGCGATGTTGATCAGCGCCGCCGGCGTTGGGAGCTCCGCGAACCACAGCTCCGCGTTGTCGGTGCAGCCGGCCCAGCACTCCGGAGTGCCAAACGGCGATCCCCGGCGAGGCATCGCCTGCTCCGCGATGTATCCAACGTTGCGCTGCCGCTGCTGGAGCTCTAGTCGGTCCCGGCAGGAAAGGCCGCGCCAATCCAATAGGTAGGCCGCTGGGGGGGGGGGGGGGGCGAGGAAGCGACTCGAATAATAGTCACATCCTCTCCAGGAAGCGACTGAAAGACGGTATCCTCCTTACTGCACCCTCTTCCCCCACATAAAGACAAAACACCCCACAAAAAACGCACTTCAAACATAACAAAAAAAACAAGTAGATACCGGACTGAATGCGGAGGCAGCTAGCAACAGCGCCACCAGATGTCCAAAAAAAAAGTACGGTACGTGACTGGAAAGTATTCCTCTTTGTTTAAAATAAACTTTCCACCATTAATTACTAAATTGTTTGCCTATATCCAATTTTGGAAAACACTACCTATCTCCCTTCTGGGTAGATTAAATGCCATAAAGATGATCTTCCTTCTGCAACTTTTATACTTATTCCAATAAATATCGTTTTTTTTGTTATGTTGAAGTGTGTTTTTTATGTTTTTTTTAATGTTTTAATATGGGGGAAGAGGGTACGGTAAGGGGGATACCGTCCTTCAGCCGCTTCCTGGAGAGGACGCGACTATTATTCGAGTCGCGTCCTTGCCCCCCCACCCCCCCCCACCCCCCCCCCCCCCAGCGGCCTACTTACTGGATTGGCGCGGCCTTTCCTGCCTGGACCGACCAGAGCTCCAGCAGCGGCGGGACAGCGCTGATACATCGCGGGGCTGGCGATGCCTTACCGGGGATCGCCATCTGGAGCCCGGAGTGCTGGGCCTGCGGCACCGACATCCTGGAGCTGTGGTTCGCGGAGCTCCCAACGCGGCCGGTGCTGACAAACATCGTGGGGTCCTGCGACTCTGCCCGGCTCGGCCTGCGGATTCGGGAGCTGCGGACTCCGGTGCGAGGCGGCTGATCGGGAGGTCCGGGCCGCTGAGGAGGATTATCACCGTCGGCGTTCCATCATCCCGGCGAGAGGGCCTGAGCATCGGGCCGCCCGGGGTGGCGACTGCGGGTGCTTGGAAGGCCCCGACCACGGGTGAACATCTGGGAAGATCGGAGGGGAGGCTGGCTGGACAATGGTGCCTTCCTCACCTTGGTGCCATTGTGTTATGTTGTGTCGTGGACTTTCTGTGTTTGTGCTTTTTTTTTAAATTCCATTTTATTTTTAATATGTCTTATTATTTATTATTTATTTATTTTTATGATTACTGACTGTAAAGGGAAATTCTTTTCGTTGTCTCAAATTGAGACAATGACAATAAATTTGAATACAATACAATATCGATATATCTCCCTAAAAGCTTTTTTTTTAAATTGACTCTATTGTTACTAACTTTATTTGGGACTACAAAACCCACTGAATACATAAAATACATTTGTGCAAACCCAAAGAAAATGGGGGATTAGCTCTACCTAACTTTCTTTTTTACTACTGGGCAACTAATATTAAAAATATAACCTTCGGGTTGGATGATACATGTCAACATGTAAATTGGTTAAAAATGGAGAGGGAAGATTGTTTGCCTTTTTGTATAGGCTCAATCCTCCTATCTCCAATACATCTGAATAAGTCAACGTATGAACAAAATCCGATAATACATAGTACTATCCGTATCTGGAAACAGCTGAAACTCAGTCTTAAATTGAGAAACATGTCTCTCCTTCTTCCTATTGCAAATAATCCCTTGTTTAAACCGTCTATTTTTGATGTGGTGTTTGCTCAATGGAAGAATCAGTGAATCAATACTGTGGGAGACCTCTATCAGAAAGGGACTCTCTCCTCTTTTCAAGAACTGCAGGAGAAATATGACTTGAATGCCAATAATTTTTTTAGACATCTCCAACTCCGAGATTACGTGAAAACTTATACACAAGACTCCTTTTATGGGTCCAGATATATTAGACGATTGTTTGATTGAACAGCCACGATTCGGACTCCAATTATAACAGTAGTCTTAATCACTCTATATTAATATACAGTCACGATTTGAACAAAGATCACAACAGTGTATCTAACACTCAAAACTCTAAATCAATGGCAAGACACAGTAAATACAATAAATCAACGACAACATTTTAAACACACTCTAAACTGTAAATCAACAAAATCTTAACAATTCCAACAATATATTATTTATTACGCACAAGTTAACAAACAATCTAATATATATGCACTTTTATTAATGTACAGTAACCAGTGCCCTGAATATGAAAGCCCAGAATAGATCATTGAAGGATATCTATACAATAGACAGTCCTTCAATATGAAGCCCTGAATTTAGTAGAATTTGAATCGAATAATTTAGACCTTTTCTTAATTACCGTACCCCACTATTTTAGCTCCCTTCCCACTAACTTGAGTAATTATAATAGAAGCGCCTCTCAATTTCAATCCTCAGTGTTGCCCCAGAGTATTTTCTTTGGCCAATTATACTCCAACACCTCCACCTCCTTGGTTTTAGTCATAGAGTGACACAAAGAAACACTGCTTCATTAACTGACAGGAGACTGGTGGAATGTAATCAGGGAAGATTGCCTTGCTCACGTCTTGCACAGTGTCATGACTTCATGGGTCTTGGAGCAAATGCTGAGGACTCTTGGACCACTCTGTACTACTTGCATATCATTTGTGCCATCCATTCTGAAGAGTTAATCCTGCCAGTGAGACAGGATGTATTCAAGGTATGTAATCTATGAGGTACGATTCTACAAATATGACTGCACCAGGCTGCTGCTTGACTTAACATAATAACAAAAAATAGCAGCAGGAAAAGCCCATATGTCCTTCTTTAAGGTGCTTAGGATTGTAGTTGATCTTCCACTTCAGAACCACTTTTCAGCACTATTACCAAATCTCTTGATATTCTTAATGCCCAGAAACCTACCGATTTCTGTGTTAAATGAACATAACGACTGAAGTTCTACAACCAGAGGGCAGAGAATTCAAAACGTTCATAACCTTCTGAATATAAAAACATTTCTTAACAAACTGTATCCCTGGGTCTTGGACTAATCATTCAGAGGAATTGTCCTCTCTAGTCTTCAAAATCTTATGAAGATTTTTTAAAGTTTCCATGAAATTTCTTCTCAGCCATCTAATCTGGATGAATACACCACAGTCGTTACAGACTTCATAAAGAAATGTGTGGAGGACTGCATCCCAACAAACACCTTCCGAGTGTTTCCTAACCAGAAGCCTTGGATGAACCATGAGATCCGCACTCTTCTGAAGACCAGATCCCAGGCATTCAGGTCTGGCAATGCAGATGTCTATAAGAAGTCCAGATAGGACCTTGGTAAGGCCATCAAAAAGGGCAAAAGGGACTTTTGCTCTAAGCTGGATGATGAGGTGGATGTTCGGCAACTGTGGCAGGGCTTGAATGCAATCACCTCCTCCAAGACGAAATCAGGAGGCAGCTCAAATATCAGCAAAGCATCACTCCCTGATGAGCTCAATGCGTTTTACGCATGCTTTGATAGGGAGAACACTGATGTGCCTTCCCGAGCCTCCATTCACCCTGATGGTATTTCGGTCACAGTCACAAAGGACGACGTTAGAAGATCCTTCAGAGGGGTGACCCTCGGAAAGTGTCTCGACCTGGTGGTATACCCAGTCATGTTTTAAAAACCTGTGCGGACCAATTGGCTGTAGTCTTTACGAACATTTTCAACCTCTCACTTCTGAGGCCTGAGGTTCCCATCTGCTTTAAAAGGGCATCAAGAAGAACAAGGTGACGTGCCTCAATGACTATCGACCAGTGGCACTAACGTCTGTGGTGATGAAGTGCTTTGAGAGGTTGATCATGGCACAAATCAACTCCTACCTCGATAAGAACCTGGACCCACTGCAGTTCGCTTACCGCCACAACAGATCAACGGTGGATGCGATCTCACTGGCTCTCTACTCCGCTCTGGACCACTTGGACAAACTCATAACCTGGGCATCGACCCCTCCCTCTGCAACTGGATACTGGACTTTCTAACCAACAGACCCCAGTCTGTTAGGTTAGACAAGCACACCTCTTCAACCCTCACCCTGAACACCGGCGTTCCACAGGGCTGTGTGCTGAGCCCCCTCCTCTACTCCCTCTTCACCTATGACTGCACACCTGTACATGGTACTAACACCATCATCAAGTATGCAGATGATACAACGGTGATTGGCCTCATCAGCAACAACGATGAGTCGGCCTACAGGGAGGAGGTCCAGCACTTAGCAGCATGGTGCGCTGACAACAACCTGGCCCTTAACTCCAAGAAGACCAAGGAGCTCATTGTAGACTTCAGGAAGTCCAGGGGCGGCACGCACACCCCCATCCACATTAACGGGACGGAGGTGGAACGTGTTTCTAGCTTCAGGTTCCTGGGAGTCAACATCTCCGATGACCTCTCTTGGACCCACAATACCTCAACTCTGATCAAGAAGGCTCACCAGCGTCTCTTCTTCCTGAGGAGACTGAAGAAGGTCCATCTGTCTCCTCAGATCCTGGTGAACTTCTACCGCTGCACCATCGAGAGCATCCTTACCAACTGCATCACAGTATGGTATGGCAACTGCTCTGTCTCCGACCGGAAGGCATTGCAGAGGGTGGTGAAAATTGCCCAACGCATCACCGGTTCCTCGCTCCCCTCCATTGAGTCTGTCCAAAGAGGGCGTTATCTGCGGAGGGCGCTCAGCATCGCCAAGGACTGCTCTCACCCCAACCATGGACTGTTTACCCTCCTACCATCCGGGAGGCGCTACAGGTCTCTCCGTTGCCGAACCAGCAGGTCCAGGAACAGCTTCTTCCCGGCGGCTGTCACTCTACTCAACAACGTACCTCGGTGACTGCCAATCACCCCCCCACCCCCCGGACACTTATTATCACTTATTATTATTTATTTAAATCATTTGCTATGTCGCTCTTCCAGGGAGATGCTAAATGCATTTCGTTGTCTCTGTACTGTACACTGACAATGACAATTAAAATTGAATCTGAATCGGATATGTCAGGCTGTTATTTATTGACTACAGTTCGGCGTTTAACACCATCATCCCCTCCAAGCTGGTTACCAAGCTCTCAGATCTGGGTCTCTGCGCATCCCTCTGCAACTGGATCCTCGACTTCCTCATTCACAGACCACAGTCTGTCCATATTGGAGGATGTGTCATCCTCGATAACAATCAGCAGGGGAGCACCTCAAGGCTGCATGCTCAGCCCCCTGCTGTACTCACTCTATACTCATGACTGCTTAGCGGACATAGTGTGAACTCCATCATCAAGTTCGCCGACAACACGACTGTTGTGGGACGTATCACTGATGGGGACGAGTCCGAGTATAGAAGTGAGATCGACCGATTGACCAAATGGTGCCAGCACAATAACCTGGCTCGCACACCAGCAAAACCAAGGAACTGATTGTGGACTTTGGAAGGGATAGGATAGGGACCCACAGTCCCGTTTATATCATCGGGTCAATGGTGGAAAGGGTCAAGAACTTCAAATTCCTGGGCATGCATATTTCCGAAGATCTCTCCTGGTCCCAGCACACTGATGCAATTATAAAGAAAGTACATCAGCGCCTCTACTTCCTGGGACACATGGCAATAAACTCTCCTGACTTGACTTGATCTCTAAAAAACAGTCCCAGTTTACTCAATCTGTTGTCATGCAACAAACCCACCAACCCTAGAATCAGACCAATGCTGCATTCCCTCTATTAAAAAAAAACGCATTCTTGGGTAAGGAGAACAATTCTGTACACAGTACTTTTAAGTGCGATCTTGCCAAGGAGCTTTGCAATTCTTCCTCATACTTGAGCGGCACGGTGGCGCAGCGGTAGTGTTGCTGCCTTACAGCGAATGCAGCACCAGGAGACCCAGGTTCGATCCCGACTACAGGTGCTGTCAGTACGGAGTGCGTACGTTCTCCCCGTGACTGCGTGGGCTTTCTCCGAGATCTTCGGTTTCCTCCCACACTCCAAAGACTTACAGGTTTGCAGGTTAATTAGCTTGGTAAATGTAAAAATTCCATGAAATTTCTATCCCATCTAGTGGGAGTAGTATCGTGTTAATATGCGGGGATCGCTGGTCAGCGCAGACCCGATGGGCCAAAGGGCCTGTTTCCGCGCTGTGTCTCTAAATTAAACTGAACTTGTCATCAAACCCGCTTGTAATAAAGGCTAACATATAATTTACCATCTTAATTGCTTGCTGTACCTGAATTTGTGTATCAATTACTTGTGTAAATGTTCCATGACTCGGTGTGACAGCTTTCTCACTTTGGACACCAATTTGTAAAATGCCTTTAAGGTCAATTGAGCTATGAGCCGTTTTTTAAAATGACTGTAATTGGTACCTAGTTAGTCATTAGGTGATCCATCTAGTTTTATTATTTGTTACAACATTGTGATAATGGTAAACGTGAATGGCTTAATAGGGCATTTCAGAGTCAACCAAACTGGTGAATCTGAAGTCAGGTACAGACCAGACTAGATAATGATGGTGGATTCTTTCCCTGAAAGGAATTCATTTGTTAGACGTGTTCTTCAAACAAAATGGTCGTGCTTATGGTCATAATTACTGATTCTAGTTGTTGCTTTTGTCAAATATTTGATGCTATTAATTAAATTTAAATTCCAAAACTGCCACTGAGGGATTTAGACTCTGATCTCTTAACTGTCGGTTCAGTAAATTATTTCCTGCACCTTCACCATCCTTTGACAAAGAACAGCTAGAATAGCAAACCTGGGAACTTTCACAGGGAAATGATACTGAAACCTTTCACACCACAGAATCTAATTGGTGCAGGTGCAGGTGCAGGCTCCAGAACTGATTGGGCATGTGCCAATAGCTGTCTGTGGTCTGAACAGTTTGTAATGTGAGCATTTGCTCCAACCTAAATTAGGGTTTATACACACACATAATGCTACATTTTGATGATCAAAAGTCCCTGTTTTACTAAAGAAGTTGTGTCGCGAAGAATTCAATTGGTACAGGTTCACAAATATTCCTGTGGTGCTGGTATTTATTTTTCGATGAATAGAATTAATAAAACAATACTTATATAAAATGGATTTAGAATCTTGGTTAGACCACGGTTAAGAGATCTTTACTACACACTTACAGAAAAGAGAGACCAAACGTAGACTGGGCGATCATTTTGCTGAACGCCTTCGCTCAGTCTGTCTGAACCTACCTGATCTCCCGGTTGTTAAACACTTTAATTCTCCTTCCCATTCCCACACAGATCTTTTTGTCCTATGTCTCTTCTATTGTCAGAGTGAGGCTAAATGCAAATTGGAGGAACAGCATCTCATATTTCACGTGGGCAGCTTACAGCTCAGTACAGGTGCACAACCTTTTATCCGAAAGCCTTTTCGTAATTCGGAATTTGTCGGCCTTCGGAATGGAAATTTTTTAGCGTAGATTTTAATGGCTGGCTCAGTGGTAGAGTGCTCGGCTCATATCCGCAAGGTCGCAAGTTTGCGCCTTGATCCCGGCAGTTCCTCGGTCGCGAGTTTGAGTCTTCAATGTAGTTTTTTCTTGCAGAATAAATGTCTGTATGAAATGCAGTGTGTTGAATGAATTCCTGAATTTGTAAATGTGACCGCAGCATTGAATCACCTCTCGCACTCATGTCACCCTAGCGGGGCTACATGCCCTTAGGCGGCCTAAGGCGACATTTGCACACTCTTATATCCGTGTGCAGCAGAGGCGACGTGCGTTTGGTGCCAAACGTGAGCTTTGGCGTGCCATGTTTAGCGGCAAACGTGAGCTTTGGTGAGCTTTGGTGTGCAGACGACATCCTGGAAAAAATGTCCGGTTTCTTCCAGGTAGGCGATATACCCTCCCGGGCAATATACCCTCCACTTCTCTTTTATGAAGGGGATTTAGTTCCCCTTTCTTCCAGGACCGACCGGAGGTTCCGCTGTCACCTCTGCGGGCCACCCTCGGTGAACGCTCACTCAACTTTGTCTTGGGATTCCTACTCTCCCGCGCAATGTACCCTCACCTTCTCTTTTATGAAGGGGATTTAGTTCCCCTTTCTTCGAGGACCGACCGGAGGTTCCGCTGTCACCTCTGCGGGCCGTCCTCGGTGAACGTCCTGTCCCCCTGTCCCTGGGATAGTAGGGGGCGATCAAACAGCACAATACCCTCCTCCCCCTCCAACTCCAGAGGAATCCGCTCCCCGATGGGCCGCTACGGCGACAAGTGGCAGTTCGCCCACAGCCCGAGCTGCGCGACCCCAAGAACAAGACGTCCCTTGCACACCATCAGCTTCTGCCCATACGGGGAGCGTGTTCCTCTGGAGCTGGAGCGGGGCTGGGCTGGAGTTGCTGATCTGGGATCTCCGTGCTTGCAGTGGGCCTGGGGGTCGGTGTCCCGATGAGGGGGCACAGCTCGGGCTGTGGGCGAACTGCCACTTGTCGCCGTAGCGGCCCATCGGGGAAAGGCTTCTGGTGGTCCTGACGTCTCCGGCCAGTTTGCAGTTTTCCTCTGGAGTTGGAACGGGGCTGGGCTGCTGCTGGGTGTGGGTCTCTGGGATCTCCGTGCTTGCAGTGGGCCTGGTGGTCGGTGTCCCGTTGGTCCTGACGTCTCCAGTGACTGGCACTGACCTGCTGGCATCGCCGACGTGAAGACAGTGCAAAGCCCCCGCGCCGGTGCAATGGGCGGGGAGCTGGAGAGGGGAGGGAAGGGGTCACACACATGGCCGGGAAGCAGAGGGGTGTAGGTGGGGTGAAACTGAAGGGAGCGACAATCTGCTGCTGCCTGCCCGCTGAGTTAAAAAGTTCCCACGCAAGACTCACGATACACTGTGTATCGTGAGTCTACCGTGGGAACTTTTTAACTCAGCGGGCAGGCAGCAGCATATTGTCAATTATTAACCCTCCCGCGCAATATACCCTCACCTTCTCTTTTATGAATGGGGATTTAGTTCCCCTTTCTTCGAGGACCGACCGGAGGTTCAGCTGTCACCTCTGCGGGCCGCCCTCGGTGAACGTTTTCAAGGACCTTTCTTCAAGGACCGAAAAAATGTCCGCTATTCGGAGGTTTTCGTTATTTGGATCTTCGGATAAAAGGTTGTGCACCTGTAGTATGAATATTAGACAATAGACAATAGGTGCAGGAGTAGGCCATTCGGCCGTTCGAGCCAGCACCGCCATTCCATGTGATCATGGCTGATCATCCCCAATCAGTACCCTGTTCCTGCCTTCTCCCCATATCCCCTGACTCCGCTATTTTTAAAAGCCCTATCTAGCTCTCTCTTGAAAGCATCCGGAGAACCTGCCTCCACCGCCCTTTGAGGTAGAGAATTCCACAGACTCACTACTCTCTGTGAGAAAAAGTATTTCCTAGTCTCCGTTCTAAATGGCGTATTCCTTATTCTTAAACTGTGTCCCCTGGTTCTGGACTCCCCCAACATCGGGAACATGTTTCCTGCCTCCAGCGTGTCCAAGCCCTTAACAATCTTATATGTTTCAATGAGATATCCTCTCATCCTTCTAAACTCCAGAGTTTACAAGCCCAGCTGCTCCATTCTCTCAGCATATGACAGTCCCGCCATCCTGGGAATTAACCTTGTAAACCTACACTGCACTCCCTCAATAGCAAGAATGTCCTTTCTCAAATTAGGGGACCGAAACTGCACACAATACTCCAGGTGTGGTCTCACTAGGGCTCTGTACAACCGCAGAAGGACCTCTTTGCTCCTATATTCGATTCCTCTTGTTATAAAGGCCAACATGCCATTCGCTTTCTTCACTGCCTGCTGTACCTGCATGCTTACTTTCATAGACTTAGGAACAAGGACCCCCAGATCCCGTTGTACTTCCCCTTTTCCCAACTTGATGCCATTTAGATAGTAATCTGCCTTCCTGTTTTTGCTACCAAAGTGGATAACCCCACATTTATCCGCATTAATCTTCATCTGCCATGCATCTGCCCACTCCCCCAACCTGTCCAAGTCCCCCTGCATTCTCATAGCACCCTCCTCACAGTTCACACTGCCACCCAGCTTTGTGTCATCTGCAAATTTGCTAATGTTATTTGAATCCCTTCATCCAAATCATTGATGTATATTGTAAATAGCTGCGCTCCCAGCACCGAGCCTTTCGGTACCCCATTAGTCACTGCCTGCCTTTCTGAAAGGGACCCGTTAATCCCTACTCTTTGTTTCCTGTCTGCCCACCACTTTTCTATCCATGTCAGCACTCTACCCCCAATACCATGTGCCCTAATTTTGCCCACTAATCTCCTATGTGGTACCTTATCAAATGCATTCTGAAAGTCCAGGTACACTACATCCACTGGCTCTCCCTTGTCCATTTTCCTAGTTACATCTTCAAAAAATTCCAGAAGATTAGTCAAACACGATTTCCCCTTCGTAAATCCATGCTGACTCGGACCGAACCTGTTACTGCTATCCAAATGTGCGGTTATCTCATCTTTTATAATTGACTCCAGCAACTTCCCCACCACCGATGTCAGGCTAACTGGTCTATAATTCCCCGTTTTCTCTCTCCCGCCTTTCTTAAAAAATGGGATAACATTAGCTACCCTCCAATCCACAGGAACTGATCCTGAGTCTATAGAACATTGGAAAATTATCACCAATGCATCCACGATTTCTAGAGCCACTTCCTTACGTACCCTGGGATGCAGACCATCAGGCCCTGGGGATTTACCAGCCTTCAGTCCCATCAGTCTATCCACCATTTCCTGCCTAATGTGGATTTCCTTCAGTTCCTCTGTCACCCCAGATCCAGCAGAGGAGAACAAAGGGCTTAATTAGGAAAGGGAAAATAGATTATGAAATAAAACTGGCAGGGAACATAAAAATGGACTGCAAAAGTTTTTATAGATATGTGAAGAGAAAAAGATTAGTTAAAACAAATGCAGGTCCCTTGCAGTCAGAAACAAGTGAATTGATCATGGGGAACAAAGACATGGCAGACCAATTGAATAACTACTTTGGTTCTGTCTTCACTAAGGAAGACATAAATAATCTGCCGGAAATAGCAGGGGACCGGGGGGTCAAATGAGATGGAGGAACTGAGTGAAATCCAGGTTAGCCGGGAAGTGGTGTTAGGTAAATTGAATGGATTAAAGGCCGATAAATCCCCAGGGCCAGATAGGCTGCATCCCAGAGTACTTAAGGAAGTAGCTGCAGAAATAGTGGATGCATTAGTGATAATTTTTCAAAACTCTTTAGATTCTGGAGTAGTTCCTGAGGATTGGAGGGTAGCTAATGTAACCCCACTTTTTAAAAATGGAGGGAGAGAGAAAACGGGGAATTACAGACCAGTTAGTCTAACATCGGTAGTGGGGAAAATGCAAGAGTCAGTTATTTAAGATGGGATAGCAGCACATTTGGAAAGTGGTGAAATCATAGGGCAAAGTCAGCATGGATTTATGAAAGGTAAATCATGTCTGATGAATCCTATAGAATTTTTCGAGGATGTAACTAGTAGAGTGGATAAGGGAGAACCAGTGGATGTGTTATATCTGGACTTTCAGGAGGCTTTCAACAAGGTCCCACATAAGAGATTAGTATACAAACTTAAAGCACACGATATTGGTGGTTCAGTATTGATGTGGATAGAGAACTGGTTGGCAGACAGGAAGCAAAGAGTAGGAGTAAATGGGTCCTTTTCACAATGGTAGGCATTGACTAGTGGGGTACCGCATGGCTCAGTGCTGGGACCCCAGCTCTTTACAATATATATTAATGATTTGGAAGAGGGAATTGAATGCAACATCTCCAAGTTTGCGGATGACACGAAGCTGGGGGGCAGCGTTAGCTGTGAGGAGGATGCTAGGAGGCTGCAAGGTGACTTGGATAGGCTGGGTGAGTGGGCAAATGCATGGCAGATGCAGTATAATGTGGATAAATGTGAGGTTATCCACTTTGGTTGCAAAAACAGGAAAGTAGACTATTACCTGAATGGTGGCCGATTAGGAAAAGGGGAGATGCAACGAGACCTGGGTGTCATGGTACACCAGTCATTGAAAGTAGGCATGCAGGTGCAGCAGGCAGTGAAGAAAGCGAATGGTATGTTAGCATTCATAGCAAAAGGATTTGAGTATAGGAGCAGGGAGGTTCTACTGCAGTTGTACAGGGTCTTGGTGAGACCACACCTGGAGTATTGCGTACAGTTTTGGTCTCCTAATCTGAGGAAAGACATGCTTGCCATAGAAGGAGTACAGAGAAGGTTCACCAGACTGATTCCTGGGATGTCAGGACTTTCATATGAAGAAAGACTGGATAGACTCAGCTTGTACTCGCTAGAATTTAGAAGATTCAGGGGGGATCTTATAGAAACTTACAATATTCTTAAGGGGTTGGACAGGCTAGATGCAGGAAGATTGTTCCCGATGTTGGGGAAGTCCAGAACAAGGGGTCACAGTTTAAGGATAAGGGGGAAATCCTTTAGGACCGAGATGAGAAAAACATTTTTCACACAGAGAGTGGTGAATCTGTGGAATTCTCTGCCACAGAAGGTATTTGAGGCCAGTTCATTGGCTATATTTAAGAAGGGGTTAGATGTGGCCCTTGGGGCTAAAGGGTTCAGGGGGTATGGAGAGAAGGCAGGTACAGGATACTGAGTTGGATGATCAGCCATGATCATATTGAATGGCGGTGCAGGCTCGAAGGGCCGAATGGCCTACTCCTGCACTTAATTTCTATGTTTCTATGTTTCTTTCCTCTGGCCGCTACTATATCAGGAAGATTGTTTGTGTCCTCCTTCGTGAAGACAGACCCAAAGTACCTGTTCATATTGATTTATCTCATTCGCTCGTGTGTCAGACGATATAGCTCACTGTTGACTTCTGTCATCGTCCAACACGTCGACAGAATTGTCGCCTGACGTGTCACAGAGTGCATCGCGTCGTCACTTCCAGGAATCGCCACGAGGAGGCTTCTGTCATTATCTAACTTCGTAACCCTGGTGTTCCCTCTCTCTCTATCCCTCCCCCACCCAAGTCGCACTAGCTTCTCATTTTCACCCAACAAACGGCTAACATGGGCCTGTTTCCTTTATCATCGCTACTTTTTTTGCATATCTTTCATTCATTGTTCTTTATCTCCCTACATCTATATCTCTCATTTCCCTTGTCCCTAATGGAGTCTGAAGAAGGGTCTCGACCTAAAACATTCTTTCTCTCCAGAGATGCTGCCTGTCCCGCTGAGTTACTTCAGCTTTTTGTGTCTATCTTACAGCCCAGATATCAGGTTGGTACGATTAATGGGTTTATTTCTCTAGACAGCAAAGACTGGAAGATTATCAGATAAAAGGCTTTAAGTAGTTCTATAAGGGTTGGAAAAAAAACAAAAAACATAGATGTTAAATCCAGAAGCACTGAGCAGATGAAGCAGCATCTGGGGAAAGAAGAACAGGGTTAATGTACAAAACTGAAAACCTTGCATTAGAACTTCATCAAATCACAAGTGGAAGCAAAATGTATTTTCCACTGGGGGGGGGGGGGGGGGGGGGGGGGGGGGGGGGGGGGAGGGGGGGGGGGGGGGGGAGGGGGGGGGGGGGATTTAAAAACTGGGCACAACAAGTACAACTTAATTTACAAATAAATCCAGGTAAGGATGACAGTCCATCATGCAGAAGACATGAAGAATGTGGAACACATTGCAACAGAAGATGGTTGAGATAAATTGGGTAGATGAACAATGGAAACTTTATTCTCACATGTAAGATTCCCCTGCTCAATGCTGGGGAAATCCCCCATAAGACTAAGACTGGACAGCCAGTGAACTGTACATGAAATGACTAATCTGACCTCCGAGATTGACCATGTTGTCAATCCTGAACTGCTGTATTTGACAATACTTGTGCAGAACTGTAAGGTTTACTGAATTTTGAAGGGTTGAAGAGCCCATGATAGTTGATCTCTTCTTCAGAATTTTAGTAGTTGCACTGTCCATTTTGTACCAGTGCAATCAGAACCGGACATAGCATTCTAAGTGCATTTCCGATTATGAAGTGTCAAGTGGTGAGATTGCTCATCATTCAGCTCAGTATTGAACCTTTGGTGCATTCCATCACCTGATTTGATTCTCTCATTCTGGAGCGCTAGTATGGGTGTTTTGGGCTGCAGGGACTGGTTTCTAGAGGGTTAGCATGGACATTGTGGGCCGAATGGATTCTTGAGCTGGCAGCTCAGTCACTCAAGCCTGTTGTGCTGGCAGCTCACTCACGGCTGGCGGGCTGGCAGTTGACTCATGGCTATTCCTTAAAATTCCATTTCAAGCAGAGTGCAAGACCACCAAATTCAAGTGCAGTTTCATACCATTTCAAGCAAGGTGCAAGGCCACTAAAGACAGCGAGTCGTGACCTCTCCCTCCTCAATCTTGCAGAGACTGAGCCACACACACACTTCTGGGTTTTATAGTCCCTCCCACCCTCCCACCAGAAGGGGCGTGGCCTTCATGGCGTGATAGACAGTAGAGATAATCTCAACATTTTTTAAACACTAATAACTCTTTTATTTTTCATCGATGGGAAATATCCTCGGCACCTGATGAGCGGAGGGGGACTCTGAGTACGATGGCCAAAAATCACAGCCGTACGTGGTAGCGTTTTTTCTAAAATCAATATAAAGCGCAAACAGGAAGTGGTCAAGATTAGACTTTTAATTATATAGAAGGCAAGACAACTTTAATTAGGCAAAGCAACTTGAATTAGGCAAGGCAACTTTAATTAGACCAGGCAACTTTAATTAGGCAAGGCAACTTTAATTAGGCAACACAGCTTTAGCATTTCCAAACTATAGGCAACTCAGCTTTAGCATTTCCAAACCAAAGGCAACTCAGCTTTAGCATTACCAAACCAAAGGCAACACAGCTTCAGCATTTCCAAGCCATAGGCAACACAGCTTTAGCATTTCCAAACCAAAGGCAACACAGCTTTAGCATTTCCAAACCAAAGGCAACACAGCTTTAGCATTTCCAAACCAAAGGCAACACAGCTTTAGCATTTCCAAACCAAATGCAACACAGCTTTAGCATTTGCAAACCAAAGGCAACACAGCCTTAGCATTTCCAAACCAAAGGCAACACAGCTTTAGCATTTCCAAACTATATTTTCATAGCACATTAAGGGCACTGACAGGTCAGTAAAACCACTCACAGTTTAGTACAATACAATACAATACAATACAATTTTATTGTCATTTGAGCCTCAGTGAGGCTCAAACGTAATTTCGTTTCCACAGCCATACAAACAGACAATTTCTAGACGTACACACAATTTAGTTCACACAAACATCCATCACAGTGAACCCAATGTGATGGAAGGCAAAAGTATTTTCTCTCCCCTGTTCTCCATGTCTCTCCCGATGTCGAAGCCCCAGGCGGGCGATGATAAGTCCCACGGCCATTTTAGGCCGTGCCGGGCGATTTACGGCCCCGCTCCTGATCTAGAAGTCTCGAAGTTGGAGCCCCCGGCGGGCGCTGTAATGTCCCACGGCCATGAAGCCGTGCCGGGCGATGTATGACCCCGCTCCGGGTCGTTCCAACCCCGCGACACGGGCTGGAGAAGTCGCGTTGCGGGAGCTCCGGGAAGTAGTAGACATGTGTTCAGTGTTATTCACAGCTCAGACTGAGAGACATGACCCTCTTGCTCCCCCATCTTGCAGAGACTGACTGAGGCACTCAACACTTCCGGGTTTTATTGTCCCTCCGTAAGGGGTGTGGCCTTCATGAGAGAGAATCTCAGCATTTTTTAAACACTAACAACTCTTTTATTTTTCATCGATGGAAAACATCCTCTTTTCCTGCGCAGCGGAGAGGGACTCTGAGTAAGATGGCCAAAAATCACAGCCGTAAGTGGCAGCTTTTTTTCTAAAATCAATATACAGAACAACAGGAAGTGGTCAAGATCAGACTTTTAGTAATATAGATTGTCAGTCTGAACCACAAGATCTCTTTCATTTTCTGTACATTGCTACTTTCTTTCTATTTGAATAATGAATTTTTCTTGGATTTTTATAATTTATGAAGTACAATATCAAAGTAAACCACTATCCATCTTTCATTTTGCGTTTTAGGTACTAAGATAAATAAATTTAGCTTGTTTACATTTTTCTGTAACAAAAGTATGCAAAGTTATACAGTATTACAATGTTCCAAACAAAAAAAAGTAATTTGTAATTATGGATTGGTTAAATTTAGGATATTATTTTAAGCCATTTGGTATTTTATTGTCTATTATCTAATCCAATTTATATATCAGGGAATAGTCAATTATCGATAAAAGATCCAAGAGCACAAAGCTTTGCAAGACTTCTTTTCATTCTCAAAAGGAAACATTGCAGGATTCCAGGTTATTATTGTGCACTGTTATTTGGCTACTGATAGTTGCATTCCACAGTAATTTTCACAATGGTTCCCAATAGCACAGGAACAAACCCAGTTTCTAAAAATATTTAATACGTGTAGCTGTAAGACATGTTCACATAATACCAATTGGAAATAATATGAGTGTTCAATTAGAGAACACCATTTGCATTTTGAGGGCTAAATTACTTATGACGCTATTTTAATCGAGATCTAGAGAAGATTTTAAAAGTTACATTGAAAACTGACCAACAGATCAAAATTATTTAAGAAGGAACTGCAAATGCTGAAAAATCGAAGGTTGACAAAAGTGTTGGAGAAACTCAGCGGGTGCAGCAGCATCTATGGAGCGAAGGAAATAGGCAACGTTTCGGGCCAAAACCCTTCTTCAGACTGAGGGAGGGTGGGGGGGAGGGAGGGGGAGGGGAGAAGAAAGGAGAAATGGAGGAGCCAGAGGGCTGAGGAAGAACTGAGAAGGGGAGGAGACAGCAAGGGCTACCAGAAATTGGAGAAATCAATGTTTATGCCGCTAGGGTGCAAACTGCCCAAGCGGAATATGAAGTGCTGCTCCTCCAATTTCCGGTGGTGCTCACTCTGGCCATGGAGGAGGCCCAGGACAGAAAGGTCGGATTCAGAATGGGAGGGGGAGTTGAAGTGCTGGGACACAGGGAGATCAGATTGGTTAATGCGGACCGAGCGGAGGTGTTCTGCGAAACGATCACTAAGCCTACGCTTGGTCTGACATCTAGAGCAGTGGATGCAATAGATGAGGTTTAAACAGAATAGGGGGATTTGCCTATAAAAAACCCCTCTCACTTTTAACCATCTATCACTTGTCAGACTTTGATCTGCCCCTCCTCTCTTGCAGATCCCCCCTGACTACAATCAGTCTGAATCAATCAGACCTGACCCAAAACGTTACCTATTCACGTTCTCCAGTGATGCTGCCTGACCCACTGAGTTACTCCAGCACTCTGTGCCTTTTTTATATAACCATATAACCATATAACAATTACAGCACGGAAACAGGCCATCTCGGCCCTACAAGTCCGCGCCAAACAATTTTTTTCCCTTAGTCCCACCTGCCTGCACTCATACCATAACCCTCCATTCCCTTCTCATCCATATGCCTATCCAATTTATTCTTAAATGATACCAACGAACCTGCCGCCACCACTTCCACTGGAAGCTCATTCCACACCGCTACCACTCTCTGAGTAAAGAAGTTCCCCCTCATGTTACCCCTAAACTTCTGTCCCTTAATATGGGGAAAGCTAGATTCCCTGCAGTAATCAGACATCATTATCTCTTTAAGAACATAGCTATTTTAGCCACGAGTGGTCATTGAAATTGACTAGCAATCGCTTCTATTGACACTTGTGCAAGGTTACCCTATTAATGTAACATACAGTCTTTAGTATTATCAGCTTGCATAAACAAAAATAGACATCGCTATTGAACAGATCTCTATTTTGTATGAAGTATAACTGTTATCGTGAATCTGAAACTCTCTGGCCCCTAACTGTCTTTCCCTCCTTGACAAAGTAGTCGTTATAATTTTCTATAGACGAGGTTTCTTAGGAAAGCAACTAAAAGGCCGGACCCACTTAGGCGACATTTTAAGCGAGTGCGGGAGACACTGCGCTCACCATATGATCGCCACATGGTCGCCACATGCTTGCTGGTGGTCACTGGTGAGTCTCCTTCACGGTCACAATGAGTTCCCGCATTCTGGGAACTAGTTGCGGCCTCAGTATGGTGGCCGCAAATTTTTCAACATGTCGAATATTTTTCTACGACCAAAAATTGATCGCCATGGAGAAAATTGATAATCCTGTAGCCGTAGGTGCAGTTGTAGTGGGCTCGCCATGTAGTTATAGGTAGTCGAAGTAGTCGTAGGATGTTTTAGTTAATCGCCTTTGCTGACCGGTCATTTTCATTGGCTCATTGGAGAAAAAAACGTAAGCACGAGTTTTCAGAACCAAGGATAACCGCCCGGTAATGTTAAATGCCCGACAACATCACAGCTGTGTATCTCTGGCTTATTAAAAGTTGTCTGGCTTCTTAAAAGTGTCTCCACTCCTTCTCCCCCCTTCTCCCCTCCCCCCATCCACCCTCTTTTAAAGGGCTTGCCGTACACTGTGCTAGCCGACTTAACCTTCCTGTTCATCGCGGTGTGTGCCTGTATCACCTTGGCTTTGCACCGTGTGAATTTCAGACAGCGCTCCCCCCGCTTTCCCTGGCCCCCGCCTTTGCGATGTGTTTGTGCGTATGTGTGTGTGTTCCACTCTAACACTCGCCGATCCAGTACCCGGTTTTTCAGGCGAGTGCCGCAAACTTGACAGTCGCTGGCAGTCTGCTGAAAAATCGCCTGTGGGACAGGCCCTTGAAACTACACTGCAGAGCTACCTGTACTTCAGCTTTTGCCTAAATACTTATTAATGCAATGTAAATTACATTATTGTTTTTATGAGACTTCCATATACAAACTACAACTCAGTAGAAAATGTTCAATTATAATTTCTGATGGCATGAGCTCCATGTTTTTATATTTCAAAAAGAGCAAGACTCGATAGTGTTTTAAAATTGAGCAACCAGTGGTAATTATATCGATTCATGTCTCATAGATTTCACCTTGTTCGGTGCAGTGACTTTAAATACTGAATTCTCCCACTTCAGTTTCTGCTTGTAAGCAGGGAGTAAAAGCACAACCAGGTGGTCAGATTTACCGAAGTGCATTTGGGGGATGGATCGGTTGGCAGCTTTGATGGTTGTGTAACAGTGGTTGAGGCCTCTGGGCCTCTGGTTGGCTAGGAGATAGAAACATAGAAACATAGAAATTAGGTGCAGGAGTAGGCCATTCGGCCCTTCGAGCCTGCACCGCCATTCAATATGATCATGGCTGATCATCCAACTCAGTATCCTGTACCTGCCTTCTCTCTATACCCCCTGATCCCTTTAGCCACAAGGGCCACATCTAACTCCCTCTTAAATATAGCCAATGAACTGGCCTCGACTACCCTCTGTGGCAGGGAGTTCCAGAGATTCACCACTCTCTGTGTGAAAAAAGTTCTTCTCATCTCGGTTTTAAAGGATTTCCCCCTTATCCTTAAGCTGTGACCCCTTGTCCTGGACTTCCCCAACATCGGGAGCAATCTTCCTGCATCTAGCCTGTCCAACCCCTTAAGAATTTTGTAAGTTTCTATAAGATCCCCTCTCAATCTCCTAAATTCTAGAGAGTATAAACCAAGTCTATCCAGTCTTTCTTCATAAGACAGTTCTGACATCCCAGGAATGAGTCTGGTGAACCTTCTCTGCACTCCTTCTATGGCAATAATGTCCTTCCTCAGATTTGGAGACCAAAACTGTACGCAATACTCCAGGTGTGGTCTCACCAAGACCCTGTACAACTGCAGTAGAACCTCCCTGCTCCTATACTCAAATCCTTTTGCTATGAAAGCTAACATACCATTCGCTTTCTTCACTGCCTGCTGCACCTGCATGCCCACTTTCAATGACTGGTGTACCATGACACCCAGGTCTCGCTGCATCTCCCCTTTTCCTAGTCGGCCACCATTTAGATAATAGTCTGCTTTCCTGTTTTTGCCACCAAAATGGATAACCTCACATTTATCCACATTATACTGCATCTGCCAAACATTTGCCCACTCACCCAGCCTATCCAAGTCACCTTGCAGTCTCCTAGCATCCTCCTCACAGCTAACACTGCCCCCCAGCTTAGTGTCATCCGCAAACTTGGAGATATTGCCTTCAATTCCCTCATCCAGATCATTAATATATATTGTAAAGAGCTGGGGTCCCAGCACTGAGCCTTGCGGTACCCCACTAGTCACTGCCTGCCATTGTGAAAAGGACCCGTTTACTCCTACTCTTTGCTTCCTGTTTGCCAGCCAGTTCTCTATCCACATCAATACTGAACCCCCAATGCCGTGTGCTTTAAGTTTGTAAACTAATCTCTTATGTGGGACCTTGTCGAAAGCCTTCTGGAAGTCCAGATACACCACATCCACTGGTTCTCCCCTATCCACGCTACTAGTTACATCCTCGAAAAATTCTATAAGATTCGTCAGACATGATTTACCTTTTGTAAATCCATGCTGACTTTGTCCAATGATTTCACCACTTTCCAAATGCGCTGCTATCCCATCTTTAATAACTGACTCTAGCAGTTTCCCCACTACCGATGTTAGACTAACTGGTCTGTAATTCCCCGTTTTCTCTCTCCCTCCCTTCTTAAAAAGTGGGGTTACGTTTGCTACCCGCCAATCCTCAGGAACTACTCCAGAATCTAAAGAGTTTTGAAAGATTATTACTAATGCATCCACTATTTCTGGAGCTACTTCCTTAAGTACTCTGGGATGCAGCCTATCTGGCCCTGGGGATTTATCGGCCTTTAATCCATTTAATTTACCCAACACCACTTCCCGGCTAACCTGGATTTCACTCAATTCCTCCAACTCCTTTGACCCGCGGTCCCCTGCTATTTCCGGCAGATTATTTATGTCTTCCTTAGTGAAGACGGAACCAAAGTAGTTATTCAATTGGTCCACCATATCCTTGTTCCCCATGATCAACTCACCCGTTTCTGACTGCAAGGGACCTACATTTGTTTTAACTAATCTCTTTCAGATGGCTGATAGTATTTTGGTAGCATACTCCTGAGGTTGGCCTCATTGAAGTCCATGACTGTAATGAACAAGGCCTCGGGGTAGGTCATTTCAATGCTATTGGTTATGGTGTGTAGTTTCTCGAGTGCAAGCTTAGCATTGGGAAATGTAGACAGCAGTCAGGATAGCCAAAGTGAATTCCTGTGGCAGTAGTAAGAACGGCACTTAACCACAGATATTCCAGGTCTAGAGACCAGGAGCTTGCCAGGACCACCACTGGGGCAGATATATGGATAGGAAAGATTTTGAGGGATATGGCCTAAATGTGGGCAAATGGGACTAGCTTAGATGGGGCATCTTGGTCGGCACGGACGAGTAGGGCGAAGGAGCCTATTTCCATGCTGGATGACTCTATGACCATGTCCGAGCACCACGAGGATTTAATTGGGAAGCGGACCATTCCAAACATAACCTAGCTACTTGAGGACGATCTGCTTGAGGACGCCATACATCCGAAAGATATAAAGCCTTGATCATGCCACATTATGGGGAGAAAGAGACAAACTCAAACTCCTCAAAAGATGTAGAAAACCAGTATCAAGACTTCACCAGGCAAAGTGCACCAAGCTAGTCAAACACATAGTGGAAGAGTTAATCCCTGTTACAGTGAAAAGTAGGTATTGTTTAGAAAGGACACGTATGCTGGAAAATTTGCCTCAAATTCAGGACATTGTTGATGACATCTGTTTTTTATTAAGAAACTCAAATAATGTTAAAAAGTAATGTCTGGTTGTCATATTGCATGACAACGCACTTTATTCATTGCTATCTTCAAGCCAGACATGATACTTGCATCATGTGCCATTCCATTTTGTTTGGATCACATAAAGGAACTGAATCTCTGGAACTGTTTAAAAATGTGTATCATTAATTTTTATTACCTCTCGCCAAGTCTCTCAAAGTACAAATTTGCTTGGGCCATCTTATTTACATTCTATTTAATATTACAATGAAGGATCCTCATCACAGATGTCATCTTTTCCTATCTTCTGAGGTCGCAATAGTCCCATTGGCCAACACAGCGACATAAACCTAATTTTACAAAAATGGAAACTATCATGTTTCGATATAAGCTAGTTAATTCCAGAGAAAGAGAGAGGGAGTTGAACTGTTGGCACGGGCTGAGAGGAAATTCCATAACTGTGTTTAGCTTCATTTTGCAGGCATTTTGGACAGAGATACTTTTGAGCTTTAGTTGCTGTGGCTCTGGCATTCCATATGTTATTACAAGAACATCAAATCCTATTGCAATAGCACCTTTGTCCCAAAAAAAAATCCTGAGATGTTTCAAGTATTCATGTAAGGAAAACAATGCCAAACTAGGAAGCATGATTTTAGGAAAGTGACTGCAAACTTTGCGAAGGATATGGAATTACCAAACTCTCTTCCATTGATTCAATTTACACCTCACGCTGTCTCGGCAAGGCCACCAGCATAATCAAGGACGAGTCGCACCCTGGCCACTCCCTCTTCTCCCCTCTCCCATCGGGCAAAAGGTATAGAAGTGTGAAAATGCACAGCTCCAGATTCAGGGACAGTAACTTCCCAGCTGTTATCAGGCAACTGACTCATCTTACCAACAACTACAGTGTAGTTCTGATCCATTATCTACCTCATTGGAGACCCTCTTTAATTGGGTTTTATCTTGCACTAAACGTTATTCCCTTTATCGCGTATATGTATACTATAGATGGCTCAATTATAATCATGTATTGTCTTTCCGCTAACTGGGTAGCACGCAACAAAAGTTTTTCACTGTACCTCTGTACGTGGCAATAAATTAAACTAAAACTAACACTAAGTAATAGACCCCCTCTTTAATGCAATCCTTAGTATTTTTCTTCTTTATTTTTGATGTTTGCAAAGAGAAAATGAATGGATTGAATCAGTCAATCTTTTTGGTGCTTGATATTAACCTCCCATACAGCTGAATGTCATAAGCAGGCTGGAAGCAGTCCTCGCCCAGTGAAGGTTTTCTCACCATTAAGTTGGAATATTGTGCTGCACCATTGAAAATCTTGTCTTTCAGATGAGACCTTAAAACTTGATGCATCTTACATACTCAAGTATAAGATCTCAAGATAATATTTTGAAGAAGTCCAGAGACATTGCTCTGGTCATTCTTGCCAATTTCTAAAAAAACAAATTACATGTTCATTGTTACATTGATGTTTGAAGGAACTGCCATGGTCAGATTGCATGCCAGTCATTCTACATTACCACAATTACTATAATCCGCCAGTACTTAAATGACCATAAAACACATTAGAACAACTTAAAACATGAAAGGTGATATATAAATATGCATTCTTTCTTCACCTACAGTTGACATCACACGCCGCAGCACTCGTGAGTAAGGCAAGGCAGCGCCTTTACCACCTCAGGCAATTGAGGAAATTCAAAGTGTCTCCGAGGATCCTCCAGTGCTTCTACTCACCGGCTGTGGAAAGCATCTTGTCCGGAAATATTACAATCTGGTTTGGGAATTGCTCTTCCCAGGACAAGAAGACTCTGCAGAGAGTAGTGCGTTCGGCCGAACGCACTATGGGAACTTCACTCGCCCCCCTGCAGGAACTATACATCAGGAGGTGCAACTCCAGAGCCAATAAAATCATGGGAGACCCCTTCCACCCCTGCAACGGACTGTTCCAGCTGCTACGTAAATCTTTTCTGAACCCTTTCAAGCCTGACAATACCTTTCCTATAACATGGTGCCCAGAACTGAACACAATACTCTAAATGTGGTCTGACCAACTTCTTATACAACTGCAATGTGACCTCCCAACTGTCTTACTTATTACTTCTAGTTCTGTTTCTAATGTACTGATATGTTCATGATGTATGTCAACAGGAAGGGATAACATTCCTGCATTGCCCTGGTTAATTACAATCAAAATGTAGCCTTCATGTAAGGAAACACTGACAGCTACAGTAGTTGTCACTATTTTAAGGAATTTTCTTGCACCACCAACAAATTAGAAAGATAACTCTTTGAGATAAGACAAATCTTCTAATGCCTTGTTTGCTGACAGCAGTGAATTACAATAACATAATGAGTAACAGAATAAAGTTGATTTATGCGTTAGAAACTAGATGCACCACAATAATTTAGAGATATACTTATAAAACCATCCTCTGCAACGGAGTGCTAACGGTCAAAAAGACTGTGATAGCACAGTGGCTGCTGGAAACATTATTTCACAAATATGCTCCTTCATGGTACCTCTTGAAAATGCCAACACCCATTACCACCAACAAAGGATTAAGTAGAAACCTGCAGGGGAACGGGAAGGCACTTAAATACCAGCTGCATGAGGTATTTGTACAATTTTAATTGCTGTATATACAGTTGTTTTTTCATCTTCTTTCCTTTGTAAAGATGCAATCAATTACAGACCTTTCTGTGAAACCATCATCAGCTTTTCTGTTCAGGCTATCTCAACAAAATCACTTTAGTACTACTGTTATTTTGTTGTGAACATGCCATTTGAGATGTTACACTGTTACATGGAAAATAAGTGTGCTGAGCAAGGGTTGGCACAAGGGCAAGAATACATTGCTGTTTATATCACTCTACTATTTTTCAAAAGATCGATCCTTATGTTTAACCATAGAACTGCAGCAAAGCATACCCAATGACCTTAATTACATAAATAAATACCTATGCAATGCATGCCATTAATCAATTCTAAACCAAAAAAAGGAGATACCTTTCCAGGGAGGTACCTATCTGGCACCTTAGAACTTCATAATTGCTCTGTGTGCAATTCATCCAGGAAGCAAAGACCATCCTTGGGAACGCGAGGAGAGACAGAATCTGTTGTGATTACATTTAAATAGTGCTGTTGCTGTGTCATAGCAAACCTGATTTAAAATTAATCCTGGTTGATTTTTCCAATTCTTCTGAAACTTTACAGCAAACTGAATAGCAGAGCTGGCAGTTCCAGCAATTATTATTTTACATAGCATTGTTTGTAAGGCAGGTGCAGCAAAAGGTTATCATCTCTCTTGCAGCCACCACTGACTTATCCCTATGACCCCAACCTTCTACTTCAACCTTCCCCTAACCCAAGCTCTTGATCTTTATTTTCTTTTTAACCATCAACCTCCCCACCTTGTCCTTCTTCTTCTTGCGTATGGCTTGCACAGCCTAAAGTTGTAGGACAACTTGTTCTATTTGATCTTACTTGATTGTGCACGCCAGGTTGATTGCATTCGTCGAAACAGGGTGGACCACGTGAAGGTTGCCATCTCCCCCGCCCCCCAATTTGTCCTAATCTTTCAAGGTTGCCAGGTTGCCTGGCTGCAGCCTTCAACTGCTAACTTTGGTGCACAGTCTGCCGATCTGTGAACCGCTGCATGAGGAACAGAATGTTAAAATTGTTAACTGAAAATCAAAAACCTGTAGATGCTGGAAATCTGAAATAAAAAGGTGCAAGAGTTTCTGGCGAAAGTTCTTTAAATTACAACAAGAAACCTGTTTTTCTCTCTTAAATACTGAGTACTTCCACAGTTTAACATTATTAAATAATGAGTACAAATGTTTTGCCATTCTTGTTGTCAGGACCTCTGTATTACAGGGAGTTCCCAAGCCCTCTAAAACAATCACATACTGTAGCATCACAGTTGGCATGACTGAGGTGTGCTAATAGATCATTTTCTGTGCTATATACACTTCTATAATTCTACAAAAGGCACTTGCCGAAGTTTCTCCTAAGCCTGTGACCTCTGCTACCAAGAAGGGCAAGGGCAGTAAACATGTGGGAAGATCATTCATGCCCCTCCAAATCACAGACCACCCTGTATTGGAAACATATAACCAGTACTTCCTCAACATAACATCATTAACACCAGTTTACCCTCCAAATCACAGACCACCATGTATTGGAAACATATTGCCATTACTTCCTTATTATTGGATCTAACTCCTGGAACTTCCTACCAAACAGCAGTGTGGGAAGAACTAGGGCAGCACAGTGGTGCAGCGCCAGAGACCCAGGTTTCAAAGGTTTCAAAGGTCTTTTATTGTCACGTGAACCAATTAAGGTACAGTGATATTCATATCACCATACAGCCATACTAAAAAAAAGCAACAAGACACACAACTACATAAAAGTGAACATAAACATCCACCACTGCGGATTCCCCACATTCCTCACTGTCGGGCGATCAAAGTTCTGCATCGGGGTGGTCGAAGCTCCTGCGGTTTGGAGCTCCCTAGGTCGGTCTCTAACCAGAGACCTCGAGCACCACGATGTTAAAGTCCGCAGGCGCCCGTGGTTGGAGTTCCGAGATTGACCCCAGGCAAAGGGATCACCCGCTTCACGATGTTAAGCCCCGCAGGCTCCTGCGGTTGGAGCTCCCGAAGTCGGCCTCCAGCAGAGGCCGCCAACTCCACGATGTTAGGCCGCAGTGCGGACGGAGACACGATGTGGAAAGAAAATCGCATCTCCGTCGAGGTAACAGATTTTTTTAAAGTTTCCCCCAACCCCCCCCCATTAACTATGAGTGCTGTCTGTATGGTGTTTGTATGTTCTGCCTGTGACCATGTAGGGTTTTCTCTGGTTTCCTCCCCCATTCCAAAGATGTACAGATTTGTAGGTTAATTGGCTTCGATGTTGTAAAATTGTCCCTAGCTTGTAGGATAGTGTTGGTGTACGAGGTGATCGCTGGTCGGCGTGGACTTGGTGGGCTGAAAGGCCTGTCACCGCGCTGGATCTCTAAGGTCTAAAAGTGTAACGTTTTGAGAAGACGGTGCACTGTCATCTTCTCAAGGCCAGTTAGTGATGGGCAATGAATGACTTTACCTACAATTCCTCAAGACAATATGCAAATCTGATTTGATCTAATGAATAGTAACAAACTTTTGTGCCAAAATCCACTGCACAAGGGCTTATCATAATAATAATAATAATAAATTTTATTTATGGGCGCCTTTCAAGAGTCTCAAGGACACCTTACAAAAATTTAGCAGGTAGATGAAAAACATGTAAGGGGAATGAAATAAATAGTAGAGACTAGTACACAAAGTAAAGACAGAATTCAATACAAAACACAATATGAGGCAATTAATGCACAGATGAAAAGGGAGGGGGACGTGGGACTAAGGATAGGGTCAGCCGTGAAGACATGGGTCTTGAGGCGGGACTGGAAGATGGTGAGGGACACGGAATAGCGGATCAGTTGGGGGAGGGAATTCCAGAGCCTGGGAGCTGCCCTGGAGAAGGCTCTGTCCCCAAAACTGCGGAGGTTGGACTTGTGGATGGAGAGGAGACCGGCTGATGTGGATCTGAGGGACCGTGAGGGTTGGTAGGGGGAGAGGAGGTCAGTGAGATATGGGGGGGGCCAGATGGTGGAGGGCTTTGTAGGTGAGGATCAGGATTTTGTAGTTGATCCGGTGGGAGATGGGATGCCAGTGAAGTTGTTTGAGGACTGGAGTGATGTGATGCCAGGATTTGGTGTGGGTGATGAGTCGGGCGGCTGCGTTCTGGACCAGTTGGAGTCGATTGATGTAGGTGGAGCTGACGCCAAGGAGAAGTGAGTTGCAGTCTTCATTGCAGCTCCTGTACCTTTTATATATACCGGTACTTCATTACTGTCTTAAAAATGGTCATTATATAGCGAATCATTTTGAGCAGTTGCTACATGCGAAACACAGAATTTTCTTAAGATGTACTTAAATAATATCAGATTTCTGCATTCTTGTTGCCGTCTGGAGTTAATTTATTCTGCAGGTTAAAATGATGCATCATGCCAATGCCTGAGGGAAGAAAAAGAACGTACTTATATGAGATAAAACAGTAATTATTTCAACCATTAAAAGTCATTAAAAGGTCTTTCATTAAAAGGTAAATGGCATCCATCCAACTTGGGTGTTTTTAATTCATAATTTTTATTTTCTGTGCTTCTTCCCATTTTATATGTTGCGGTCTTCTTTTCTCAGTCCATATTATATTGTGAATCAATTTGACCATAAAATCTGATTTTCGTGTCTAACTGAATATACTTGGCATGTGATACACCGTATTTAGAGTACGCTCAAAGGCTCACTCCAGCTTCACATAAGTCTTCCGACAGTGAAACTCAAGAAGGCCCAAGGCATTGGGCATGACCCAACAGGCCATGCATATTTTCTGTTACAAAGATTTTTCTTCCACAGCTCCTGCCAATGCCAAGCTGGCGTAGGAACTGGAAAATAGGCACAGAATTCTGAAGCAATTCAGCAGGTCAGGCAGCATCACTGACGAAAAATAATAGGTGACGTTTTCTGTCGAGACCCTTCTTAAGGCTTAGGAACTAGGTTGGGTAGTTTTATTTTTATCTATTTATTTATTTATTTATTTGTCATTCAGACCTTTCGGTCTGAACAAAATTTTGTTTCCCTGCAGTCATACATATAATAAAAATGACAAAAACACACAATCAACACAAATTTAACATCCACCACAGTGAGTTCACCAAACACCTCCTCACTGTGATGGAAGGCAAAATCTTAGTCTCTGTTTCTTCCCTCTTTGTTTTCCCTCTGTGCCGAGGCGATCCAGGCTCCAGATGTTGTGACCCCACCGGGTGATGGTAAGTCCCGCGGGCTCAACCGTGCTCCGCGAACGGGCCGGTTCAAACTCCTCGGGTGGTCGCTGCCGCCGCCACAGCTCTGAGGCCGAGTCGGGTCGCCGCTGCTGCTGCCGCCGGAGCACCGCCACAGCTCCGAGGCCGTAGGTTAGGGGGGTTGGAAAGTAGGGTGTCAGCCATAAAGAGGACTGACTTAGGGCTAATTCACCAGGTTGATGGGGATTGGGGAGCTGTGGATCTGGAATTGTGGTTAGGGCAGGCGGGTGATTGGGGAATAGGGGTAGGGTTTGGATAGTCATACATTCTATTCTTTAGGGAAGTGCCACTGACAAAGTGAGAATTAAGGATAAAATCCATTTACTTGACACAGAAATGCGGAATAGATTTCTCGGTCAAAGCCTCAGTTTATGCCATTTGGATTCAGGTTTAGGTTCATTATGGTCACATTAAACCTAAATCTTAAAAACCATGTGATAAAATATTCACTTGACACCTCATCTGTGTCAGAAAATGAACAAAAATATGTTGCACACATTTCAATCCTTTAGTTTTTAGAGTCATATCTATTATTAATGTATGGTACAATAATATTAACAAGGCTTTTGAAGTATATTTTAAATGATTTTAGTCTTTAAACTCTTGCTTTCGGTTAGTTGGCTTGGAGGCGACGCAGCCTTTCGGTTAGGTGGCGTTTCGCCAGAGCAGCAATTCGGTGAGTAAGCATTTAGGCGACGCAGCCTTTCAGTTAGTTGAATTTTAGACGTCCCGCCCTTTCGGTTCGTTGGCGTTTCGGCTTTGTAGGTTTTCGGTTCGTTGGCGTTTCGGGTTCGTATGCTTTCGGTTATTTGGCTTCGACTTCTTTGCTTCAGCTTCTTGCCCTTCAACGCCACGTCCAGGTACCCAATGAAAAAATGCCATTATCCCGAAAGGGACAAGAGCACTTGTCTATAGTTATTGAGAATAGCATGCACATCAACAAACTGCTAGAAGCAGCGCCGGCCTTAGGGGGTGCGGGGCCCAATTGGGAACAATTTTGGTGAACCCCAGATTCCCAGCCAAGGTGTGTCAGCCCAGTTATTTAGTATATATTATGAAATTGTACACTAGGTGCTATGGATTATACACAGTGTGAATCTCTCCTGCTCCCTCCCGTTTGCCTGTCAGTAGCTCCGCTGGCTTCCAACCTTTACCGTAGCTGCTAATTATGTGATTGGACACACTGTCCTTGGAGACAGCGGCTGATTGGACGGGAGGAGATCTATTTGTGATTGGACGGGAATTTTAAGGCAAGCTGGTTGGTGATTGGATGCAACCCCCTTAGAGACAGCGTTTGATTGGCCGCCAAATAAAATTGTCAAACTGTAACAAAAATCGCTGGTCGGTGCGAACTCAGTGGACTATCTGGTTGTATCTCCAAACTAATCTGGTTGTATCAACCAGACTATCTGGTTGTGTCTCCAAACTAAACAGTATAACATGCAGGTACATTCATTTAAAATTAAATTCAGTGATTATTTCACATGATTTCTCACTGTGTAAAGCTCAATATCTGACCAATTTCTGTTTAACACGTTTGGTCTGCCGTGAGCATTTTTCTCTCCCAAAACAGTTCATACCTAGCAAACCGATCAACGAACCAGACAGCAGTTGGACGCAGTCATAGAACCATAGACAATAGGTGCGGGAGTAGAGGCCATTCGGCCCTTCGAGCTTGCACAGCCATTCAATATGATCATGGCTGATCATCCAACTCAGTATCCTGCACCTGCCTTCTCTCCATACCCCCTGATCCCTTTAGCCACAAGGGCCACATCCAACTCCCTCTTAAATATAGCCAATGAACTGGCCTCAACTACCTTCGGTGGCAGAGAATTCCACAGATTCACCGCTCTCTGTGTAAAAAACGTTTTTCTCATCTCAGTCCTAAAAGATTTCCCCTTTATCCTTAAACTGTGACCCCTTGTTCTGGACTTCCCCAACATCGGGAACAATCTTCCTGCATCCAGCCTGTCCAACCCCTTAAGAATTTTGTAAGTTTCTATAAGATCCCCCCTCAATCTTCTAAATTCCAGCGAGTACAAGCCGAGTCTATCCAGTCTTTCTTCATATGAAAGTCCTGACATCCCAGGAATCAGTCTGGTGAACCTTCTCTGTACTCCCTCTATGACAAGATTAGGAGCCCAAAACTGTACCAATACTCCAGGTGTGGTCTCACCAAGACCCTGTACAACTGTAGTAGAACCTCCCTGCTCCTATACTCAAATCTTTTTGCTATGAATGTTAACATACCATTCGCTTTCCACTGCCTGCTGCACCTGCATGCCTACTTTCAATGACTGGTGAACCATGACACCCAGGTCTCGTTGCATCTCCCCTTTTCCTAATCGGCCACAATTCAGATAATAGTCTACTTTCCTGTTTTTGCCACCAAAGTGGATAACCTCACATTTATCCACATTATACTGCATCTGCCATGCATTTGCCCACTCACCCAGCCTATCCAAGTCACCTGGCAGCCTCCTAGTTTAGAGGGGTTTAAACGGTTTAGAGATGTTTAGAGGGCTTCAGATGGGTTCAGGTGTGTTTAGAATTGTTTAGAGGGGAATAGAGGGGAATAGGGGGGCTAGAGGGGGTTTAGAGGTGTTCAGAGCGTCCCAGAGGGGTTTAGAGACGTTATAAGCCCCCCGTGAGAAATTGTAATTCTCTGAAATTGAAGATAGAGTAACTCAGCAGGACAGGCAGCGCAGCGACTCTGGAGAGAAGACCCTTCTTCAGACTGAATTGAACTCTCGTCGGTGAGAGTACTTGTGATTGTCTGAAGAAGGGTCTCGACCAGAAATGCAACCCTCTCCCCAGAGCCGCTGCCCGTCCCGCTGAGCCACCTTCAACTTCAGAGCCAAACAAAAAACACAGAGTGCTGGAGGAACTCAGCGGGCCAGGCGGCTGCCTCATCCGCTGGGTTTCTCCAGCATTTTTGTCTACCGCGAAACGTCAATGATTCCGGGAATGCTGAGGCGACAGGGTGTTAGAGAGGGAGTGGGAGAGCTAGGGAGAGACAAGATGGGGAGCGGGAGAGAGAGAGGGAGGGAGGGAGAGAGCAAAAGACAGAGAGACACAACGTGGGTCGGTAGGTGAATGACTAACCTGCACCCCAGGAAGAAGCCCCTTCTCGTGGTCCGGGGCCCTCACTCATGATGATGAGTTTAATGAAATTCTCAACGTGTCATCGATCTACATTCCTCAGTAAATGTAATTGTGTTTTAAACAAGTATTAATGACGCCGCGTGAATTTTATTCAAAGGAACACGGCGTCATTAATACTTGTTCAAAACACAATAACATTTACTGAGGAATGCGGATGGATGCAGATTGATGACATTGCATAACAAGGTGTTAACTACTTCATGTTAAGAAGTGCTAATAGTACTAGTTAACAAATCGTTTGTGTCTGATGGCCGTGCAGCGGTTGTTATACATGTTCGTTTAAAAAAAATCCGGATGGCGAATTTAAAAAAATCTTTATTTAACAAAGAGAATTCGTATTTCCGTACGAAATACGGAACATTAGTGCGGGGCCCCGCTAGGTGCGGGGCCCAATTGGGCGCAATCTGTCAAATCGGCTTAAGGCCGGCCCTGGCTAGAAGACCCATTGGGAGGGAATTCTATGGTGTGGGTCGTAGCCACTGGAAAATTTTGTTGTCAGGATTGGGGTGAAGGATGGTGCACAAAAGACCAGATTCGGGTGATCACAGAATTTGGGGGATTCAGTGGATTTGGTGAGAATAACAGCTTCTCGGGTTAGAGTCTGGGATGATTGCAAAGGTGGTTTATCGAGATATTATAACATTGGAATGGCATTTTGTAAATTGCTCTTGCTCTCCTAGTGTCTTCAATAAAATGACCTGATGCTCTATAGGAAACAGGCAGCATCATTTTGAATGAGTTAAAATGTATGATGGACTAATTTGGAAGGCATGGAATAGTCATGTTTAGCAGTAACAAAAACATTGATGGGTTTTTTACAGCACCTGGGCTCTTGCAGATCAGAGACAGGTACTGTTAAGCAGGTGGAAGCAAACAATCTTTGTCAAAGAAAATAAGTGTGGTTTGGAAGCTCAATTCAGAGTCATGTAATCTGTTACAGTTGAAGATTGGCCCAGTCGACCTGAGGTAATGGCTTGGGAATGCCAAATTAGGAAATTGTAACAGCAGCCAAAGGCAACAGGTTTCATTTTCCTCATGTTTAAAGGGGGAAAAAAAAAAACTGAAATGGGCTAACAAACAAACATAGAGACAGCAGAGGACCTAAGGAAAACGATGGAGATATTGAACTTGAGTCTTTAACAGGTGGCAGGAAGAGACTTCATGCCTGCAGGTGATTCATTGAAGTGTGCATGTACTGTAGATGAGCAAGTGAAGGCATAAGGTATACAAGTCGAGGGAATTGTTGCAGCTAAATTGGATTTGGATAGATGATTGTCATGGTTGGCGTAGACATGTTGTGCTGAAGGGTCAGATTGGGTCTATGGCTCAATAATTCTATGACTGGGGTTTGAAGAAAGATCCTGAAGAGCCCCTGGAGGTAAGTGTATGGAGGCAACACTCACTACAGTGAGGAGAACTCACGACAATCATGATCTTGCTACACTTGATTTGGGAAGAGCAGAATTAAGTCAGGACACCATTAAGCCCAAGTGCAAAGATAAAGTGGACATATGGCGATAAAGAAGGGATTGTGATACACATAATACAAAGTTGCTTCTGTTGTGCAGCAGTGATCATTGCCCCATGTATTTGAGAGTGTAACATTCTTGTTAGGTTTAATGCTAACACCACATTCACTACTTTGATGGATGTAGGAGTTGTCAGGGTTGTAACAATTAATAATCATTACCAATGGTAAAGAGGGAAGTTAACATTTCCTCTTACTAATGGATGAATCATGTTACACCAGGTTGTAAGTTACTTTGTAGGAATGGAGACAATGCAAATCCAACTATAAAATCTTGATATACTGTTCTTGATGACACCTGCCACAGTCATAACCACATTTCTCTTTAACTTCTGCGGAGATCAGATCTGATATATTTTTTAATTGTTTCAACACTTTGTAAACTTGGATTTATAAATATCAGGAGTTAGTTGTCCAAAATCACAGGGCAACAACTTTAGCAAAAACATTCTATAACTCTAGAACACAGAGATGTAGACGGTAGAGCGCCAGAGACCCAAGTTTGATCCTGACCTTGGCTGCTGTCTGCGTGGAGTTTGCATGTTCTCCCTGTGACCATGTGGGGTTCCTCTGAGTGCTCCCGTTCCTTCAACATCCCAAAGGTGTGCGTTTGTAGGTAAGTTAGCCTCTGTAAATTGCATAGGAAGTGGATGCGAAAGTGGGATAACGTAGAACTTGTGTGAATGGGTGACTGATGGTCAGTGTGGACTCAGTGGGCTGAATGGCCTGCTTCCATGTAGTATCTGTCAATCAATCATCTTAAATGATTGTAGGCATTGATGTTTACATAATCACTTAGCACAGGTTATAGGGCACAAGAGAAGGAAGAAATATGATCTAGTGGAAAATGTGCAACAACACAATTAGAGTCAGAAACGCAACAGGATCTAGATCAACTGGGGAAGTGGACCAAGGAATGGCAGATGGAATTTATTTTGGACAAGTATAAAGCCTGAAATTGCACACTATCAGGTTCTGGAACAGCTATTTTTCTACATCTGCATCGGTCAGGTTCTTGAATTGACTTGTACAAATCTAACCCTATATCAACAAAGGAAACTTTGTGTCTGTGGAAATCTCTGCCTCAGAGGGCGGTGGAGGCAGGTTCTCTGGATGCTTTCAAGAGAGAGCTAGATAGAGCTCTTAAAAATAGCGGAGTCCGGGGATATGGGGAGAATGCAGGAACGGGGAACTGATTGTGGATGATCAGCCATGATCACATTGAATGGCGATGCTGGCTCGTAGGGCCGAATGGCCTACTCCTGCACCTATTATCTGCGGTCTATTGTCTATTGAAATTAACTCTTGTACTATCATGGACGTATTTTTTCTAAATGTGTGTTGTATTAATATTTTGTTTTCTTTGTCTATTACAGTCTTTTTTCTTTTTACTATCTTGTAGAGGTTTATGTGTAATTCTGATTCACAGTCGATTAATCATTTATGTTATTGTTTGTTTGCCTGAGCCTATGTGCCTGTGATGCTACTCCATGCAAGATTTTCATTGTACCCATACCTCACTGTAACCATACTCGTGCATATGACTTAAAGTTATGCATTTTGTGAAGTTGGGCCATGGCAGGACATACACAATGAATGACTGGACCTTTGGGGAGGTTGTAAAACATAGAGACTAAGGGAGACAAGTACATAGTTACTATAGATACACAAGTAGACAAGTGGTAAAGACATTATATGGAATCCTTGCCTTCATCGGGAGGGGCATTGAGTATAAGAGTTGGGACATTACAGGTGTATAGGCCATTAGTGAGACTGTATCTGGAATATTGTGTGCAGTTATGATCACCAAACATCACGAAGGATGTGATAAAGCTAGAGAGGGTGCAGGGAAGATTTGGAAAGGCATTGTCTGGACTGAAGATCCATCCATCCATCCATCCATCCATCCATCCATCCATCCATCCATCCATCCATCCCTCCATCCCTCCATCCCTCCATCCCTCCATCCCTCCCTCCCTCCCTCCCTCCCTCCCATCCCATCCCATCCCATCCCATCCCATCCCATCCCATCCCATCCCATCCCATCCCATCCCATCCCATCCCATCCCATCCCATCCAATCCATCCATCCACTGCTACCAAGCCACTGATGGTGACTGATATTGAAGTACCTTCCAGAGTGCCTTCGAGTCATAGAGGGATACAGTGTGGAGACAGGCCCTCCGGCCCAACTTGCCCACACTGGCCAACATGTCCCGGATACACTAGTCCCACCTGCCTGCACTTGGTCCATATACCTCCAAACCTGTCATATCCATGTACCTGTCTCACTGTTTCTTAAACGTAATGCGTTAAATGCATTCTTTGCCCTTGCTACTTTCAACACTTCATTTAAATGTTCAACACGCAGGAGCGTTGATTCAGCAGCGGAGGGGGGGATGGTATTTATTAATCACAACAATAGTCAATAGACAATAGACAAAGGAGAAGTACAACGGGATCTAGGGGTCCTTGTTCATCAGTCAATGAAAGTAAGCATGCAGGTACAGCAGGCAGTGAAGAAAGCGAATGGTATGCTGGCCTTCATAACAAGAGGAGTTGAGTACAGGAGCAATGAAGTCCTTCTGCAGTTGTACAGGACCCTAGTGAGACCATACATGGAGTATTGCGTGCAGATTTTGTCCCCTAATTTGAGGAAGGACATTCTTGCTATTGAGGGAGTGCAGCGTAGGTGCACAAGGTTAATTCCCGGGATGACGGGACTGTCATATGCTGAGAGAATGGAACGGCTGGGCTTGCATACTCTGGAATTTAGAAGGATGAGAGGGTATCTTATTGAAACATCAGATTATTAAGGGTTTGGACATGCTAGAGGCAAGAAACATGTTCCGGATGTTGGGGGAGTCCAGAACCAGGGGCCACAGTTTAAGAATAAGAGGTAAGGCATTTAAAACGGAAATGAGGAAACACTTTTTCCCACAGAGAGTTGTGAGTCTGTGGAATTCTCTGCCTCAGAGGGCGGTAGAGGCCGATTCTCTGGATACTTTCAGGAGAGAGCTAGATAGGGCTCTTAAAGATAGCGGAGTCAGGGGATATGGGGAGAAGGCAGGAATGGGATACTGATTGTGGATGATCAGCCATGATCACATTGAATGGCGGTGCAGGCTCGAAGGGTCGAATGGCCTACTCCTGCACCTATTGTCAACTGTCTATTAAAGATAATAACCAAAGCCTTACCTTGTATCAGAATTGCTTCTCAAACCAGGAGCAATTCTAAAAAATCATTTTTGCACCCCCTCAGAACTAGGGTTGCCAACTGTCCCGTATTAGCTGGGACATCCCGTATTTTGGGCTAAATTGGTTTGTCCCATACGGGACCGCCCTTGTCCCGTGTTTGACTGCTACTATTCGGGTCGAGGGGACTATCGGGTCGGAGTGCCACGTCCGACCCCGCCACACCTGTCCCGACGTAGTGCAGCCCATGGAATGCAGCAGCAGCGCCTCGCCTGTTGGTAGGCAGCCCGGCCAGCTGTCCGACCATCGATACCATCACCGCTCCTTCTCATGGCCGATCATCGGTTCATGAGTTGAATGTGGTGCCGGACTTTGCGTGCAGTAGAACACAAAGCCCAGCCGCCGAGCCAGCTGAGGGGTTTTGGCCCGGGCAGCTGGGCTTTGTGTGCAGTCCCGCACCCGGGCCAACTCATCATTCACCCAGCCACGGCCGAGTCGGACAACGAATTGCCGTCGGCAATTTGTCCGTTATTTTGACCTATTGTCCCATATTTGTGAGTGAGAAAGTTTCACTTTCGGCCCATCGAGTCTAATCTGTCATTCGATCATGGCTGATCTATTTTTCCCTCACAACCTCATTCTCCTGCCTTCTGCCTGTAATTATTTATGCCTTTAGTTATCAAGAACCTCACATCAATTACATACCTCTTCTTTTCCTGGTTCATTAATTGTTGTTAAGGGCCTGTCCCACTGTACGAGGTAATTCAAGAGCTCTCCCGAGTTTAAAAAAAAATCAAACTCGTGGTAAGCACGGAGAATGTTTGTAGCGGGTACGTCGGAGCTCGGGACGTCTCTTAACGGCTCGTAACGCTAACGGCAGGTACTCGGGAAATGCGGTAAGCTCGTGAAGACTCGTGAACAATTTTCAACATGTTGAAAAATGTCCACGCGAGCCCCGAGTACCTATGAGCAGCTATTACCGTAATTCTCCAAGTTCAAATCAGGGGAAACTCAGAAGAGCTCTTGAATTAGCTCGTTCAGGCCCTTTAGGCTTATATGCTATACATGTTTTTAACAGCAGGTGGCAGAAAAGACCAACTATTACAATCCGAATGGATGACTTCCTATAAAATTGTAAAACTTTTAAAATCTCTTGAGAAACCACCGTTCTGTTTTTTTTAGTTCAATAGTTGAAATTAAGTTACCTAATCATTTTTGTATCTGCTCTACGATAATTTTGAATCACTTCTCTATAATGGATTCAATCCCTATCTGAAAAACTCAGACCACACACAAAGAGAAATATTTATGCAATTTTGTGTGTATGTTTTTATTGCTTATGAAATACTTTAGCCACAATTCCTCAAAAAGAATCTAATATCCTCATTTTATTTATTGCCACTATCATGCACTTACACACAGCTCATTATTTCAAGGAGAAAATGTTATGCAATTTTGCTGTGTATATTTTTTATTGCTTGTGAAAGACTTTTCCTAGAATTCCTCAACAAGAATCTCATATCCTCATTTAATTTCATTAACTGCCATGCACCTACGTGCACGACTCATTACTTCAAGTACCACCACCCAGTTAAATAACCGATCAATGTTACAAAATTGGCGTTCCTAATCCCATTGATATTTTCTGTGTATCCTGATATCACACCCTTGATAGTTTAATCAAGCATTTTCTATACTGCTGATATTTGGGTAGTCCTGTTTTCTGCCTTCCTCTTTTTTAACTAGTGGGTGTAAATTCACCGCACTCTCTTCAGTAGGTATCATTCATAAGTTATAGAAGCTTGAAAGATAACAATTAACTATTTCCGTGGCTACTTCTTTCAGTTCTATACTCAATACACTTACTGATGAAAGCCAATGCACCGAAAGCGTTCTTGATACTCTATGTACCTGTGATGCCACACTCAAGGAACCATGCACCAGCACTCTGCTCTACAAAACTGCCCTATTTGTTAACCATGGTTTCGACCCGAAACTTTGCTTATTTCCTTCGCTCCATAGATGCTGCCTCACCCGCTGAGTTTCTCCAGCATTTTTGTCTACCTTCCCTATCTATAATATCACCCACTATAATGTAAACCAGTCCGCAATAAATAATTTACACTCCTGGTGTCACCTTGTTGTTATTATAGACAGTATTTTGCAGCAGTTTCCAAGTCTTTCTCTTAAAGCACCACAATCCTCACACCAGAAGAAAACTAATTTGTTTTTCCTCCAGTTTGCACAAGGTTTAATTTAGCACAAAGATAGACACAAAGTGCTGGAGTAACTCAGCGGGTCAGGCAGCATCTTTCATGTAACAATGCAGACCATATCAAATACCAATAAGGTTATTTAAGTTTTCTTTGGTTTTCAGTCAGTTATACCTGGCAGAAGTTAATATTTCCTCCACTCCCAGTATTGTTGGTATAGCCATCTAATTGTTAATAAACAGGGGTTGGGGTTCAAACACACTGGTAAAGGCGAACAAAATGATGTGCTTTATGTTGTAAATGTGAATTCTCAGTCCTGATACTGATGGGTTTTTTTAATAAAATGTTTTCACTTTACACTTTGTGCACTTTGAAATGCACAAAATTCGAACAGGAAAGAACATTTGCAGCACAATAGAATTTTGCATGTATTAATTGAGATGTATATATGATTGGGCACTCCATGTTCTGCCAGCAAAAGTCATGGTTCCATATTGAATAAGAGCTGCACATTTATCTCCTTGATTCTTCTGAAAATCATCAACGGTGCAAGGGTGATAGAAGAGTTCCGGTGGTTTGAGGGTGATACCCTCTTCCTTCAATGTCCAGGATTTGTCTTGATAGCATCTCTAAACCTGTAACTCCTTTCCGCCTCAAGTAAAATGACGTCAAATTGCTGAGACTGGAATAACCTGACCATGACTATAATGTTAATTTTCTTATGAGGGGAAGTCTGTGTTCCAGCTGACTTGCCTTTTGCTTGCAGAGTGCAATTATAATGTGCTTTGCCTCTTGCCCTCATGATCTACGGAATACTGATATAATAGAAGAGTTATATTAGTTGCTCCCCACAGGCAGCTCAGTTCTGTGACTTTAATAATTAGCTAATTAGCTAATATAGCATCCCAACTTCTATACTCAATACAATTACTGATGAAAGCCAATGTACCGATAGTCTTCTTGATACTCAATGAAGCCACATTCAAGGAACCATGTACCAGCACTCTGCTCTACAAAACTCCCTTATTTGATAACCATCTTCCCTATCTATAATACCACCCACTATAATGTCATCTGCAAACTAATCCGCAATTAAACATTTTATTGAAACTCCTGGTGTCACCTCATTGTTGTTATAGACAGTACTTTGCAGCACGTGTTTAAGAAGGAACTGCAGATGCTGTGAAATCGAAGGTACACCAAAATGTTGGAGAAACTCAGCGGGTGCAGCAGCATCTACGGACTTTGCAGCACTTTGACTTCAACAAAACTCTTGTTTTAAAGCTATTTTAGCTGACTTGCAACTTACAGGTTTTGTATTCTATCTGATATATGGTTGGTCTCTATTTATAAAGAAAGAACCTGATTTTATATTAAGCAACATATCTCCCAGAGTACCTTTAGGTATTTCTTGTAGCTAATTACATTTGGATGTAGTGGCTCTTTCCATTTAAATGAAATTGATGTCTTAAAAATAGTTTCATGGATGCAGTAACATTAGCCGGGAAATCCTCTTTAGTTAATAGTCATAGAAGCATAGAGTGATACAGTGTGGAAACAGGCCTTTCGGCCCAACTCGCCCACACCAGCCAACAATGTCCCAGCTACACTGGTCCCACTTGCCTGTGCTTGGTCCATATCCCTCCAAACCTGTCCTATCCATGTACCTGTCTCACTGTTTCTTAAACGATGGGATAGTCCCAGCCTCAACTACCTCTTCTGGCAGCTTGTTCCATATACCCCTCGGATTCCTATTATATCTTTTCCCCTTCACCTTGAACCTATATCCTCTGGTCCTCGATTCCACTACTCTGGGCAAAAGACTCTGTGCGTCTACCTGATCTATGTTCTCATGATTTTGTATACCTCTATAAGATCTCCCCTCATCCTCCTGCGCTCCAGGGAATAGCGACCCAGCCTATTCAACCTCTCCCTATAGCTCACACCCTCTAGTCCTGGCAACATCCTCGTATATCTTTTCTGAACCCTTTCAAGCTTGACAATGTTTTTCCTATAACATGTTGCCTAGAACTGAACACAATATTTTAAATGTGGTCTCACCAACGTCTTTTACAACTGCAACATGACCTCCCAATTTCTATACTCAATCCTCTGACTGATGAAGGCCAAAGTGCCAAAAGCCTTTTTGGCCACCTTATCTATCTGGGACTCGACCTTCAATGAACCATGCACCTGTACCTTCACTGTGCAGGTCCTGCCCTTGTTCGACAATGCAACACCTCACACTTGTCCCAAAATACAACACCTCACACTTCTCTGTATTAAATTCCATCGACCATTCCTCTGCCCACCTGACCAATCGATTCAGATCCTGCTGCAATCTTTCACAACCATCTTCACTATCTGCAAAACCGCTAACTAATGCTGGAGGACACCAGCAAAAATCCTGCAAATCCACTGAATAGTGACAGATTTTGTCATTTTTCCTCTGTATAGTGACCCACTGGCAGAGTAAGTGGACTATCATTAGTGTCCTCTCCTTGGCCTATATCTCAGCATCAGGACTGTAATCACAACTCGTTCTAGTGGGGATGTTCACGTCCAGACTCCTGAAATAACAGTCTGAGGTCTAGCACAACAAGAGATTAGCACAACAAGATGAGCAAATAGTCTGAGGTTTAGCACAACAAGATGAGCAAAAGAACTGATTCAAGGTTGTTCTTAAAGCCTCTTGAAAAAAGGCACTGCCCTCCCTAACTCATGGGAATACCCACTCAAAATGGAGAAGGAGCATCCAAGACGAGACTCAGAACCTAGATTTTCCTTACTGGGAACACACAGAAGCATCACCTCCCATGATAAGCTTCCACTCATCCTGTCAAACGCACCCTGATCCATCAGAGATCCCACCTAAAGCAATCTCAGAACACCTAGAAGCATCTCAATCTTGACTCTAAATGACTGCATAAGACGAGAAAAGGCAGCGTTGACAAGATCTTCAATGTGTCCCTGAATAGGCTTAACTTTTTGCCCCAACAATGTATTAAAACAGTACAGCACTGTAATTTCAATCCAGATAATGTGTTCAAGCTCTAGTGTTGTAGAAACATAGAAACATAGAAAATAGTTGCAGGAGTAGGCCATTCGGCCCTTTGAGCCTGCACCGCCATTCAATATGATCCTGGCTGATCATCCAACTCAGTATACCGTACCTGTATTTGACCTCAACAATGGGTGATGTATCCAGATTGACTTTGTGCGGCAAATTTCACCCAGGGAAAAGAGTGGTACATATAGAGTTCACACTATGGTAAATTATAGATTGTGATTGTGATTTATAAGTTAGACATGATGTTGTACAATTATAACCATATTTACAACCCAATGATACAATTTTAAGTAATTACTAAACCCTCCCTGTCTCCCTTCTTCCCCTCAAAGTGTAGCCAAGGATCAAAAACATCATGGTCACATTTCTCCAAAGGTCCCAATATGTTTTGTTGTACTCATAGCTATTATGGTTTCCGAATTCAATTGGAGTTGTTAAAAATGCCTTTGCCTAGACTTGCATGAAGAAATTAGCGTGCACTTTATCAAATATTTTTCATGCAAAATGACAGAATTATTATATTTCCTATGTGCTAACTAATGACTATTCTGGATTATTCTGGTATGAACTGGTAAAGTTTGTTTAATCAGTAATGTATCATGACTTTGTAAGAGAGAACGTTTGCCTGTAACCTTTAATAACTAATTTCAAGTGTGCACGTGAAGTTTTATAATTAATTGGAGATTGCATTATTAGTATTTGGTTTGCACAAATATACATTATTGCACAAATCTTTGGTAAAGGGAGGCATACGTAAACTTGAAATAAAACCACTTATGACAAAGGAACAATCAGGTAGAACTTACATTTAAAATTACATATTTTCTGCCAGACATGTATCTTTGTTTCTAAATTTTCTTCTATCAAAACTGCCCAAGTGCTGGAAGTAATTATAGTGTTTTATCTTGAAATCAAGTTGCCAGTTAATCTTCAGCACGCTGATCTATTTAACAGTAGGAGTGGAATTTCTTATTTATATGTAATTGATAGTTCAGATGCAAACTGCTCAAAACTGCATTCACTTACAGGACTGGATCTTTGGTTCAAGTTTTCACTTAATTACATGGCCTAGAATCATACATCATCCAACAACCATTGAAATACGGTAGCACTTTAGTATGTAACGTTTCCGCATGCATTAAAATTTATTCCTGGATAAATTTAAGAAAGGTAATCTGATGCTTCTTCGTTTCCATCTCAAGATATCCTGGGAATGAGGATAACTTAAGGGCCTGTTCCATTTACGTGTCCATGGCACGCAAATTATGCGACCTCGTGGTCGCGTTGAGCCGAGACGATCCTGCGAAGGTCGGGCGCGATTACATGTCGTCTGGAGCGCTTGACGTCATTTGAAGATGGACACAAAGCTGGAGTAACTCAGCGGGACTGGCAGCATCTCTGGAGAGAAGCAATGGGTGATGTTTCGAGGCGAGACTCTTCTTCAGTCTGAAAAGAAGAGTCTTAACCCGAAACGTCACCAATTCCTTCTCTCCAGAGATGCTGCCGGTCCCGCTGAGTTACTCCAGCTTTGTGTCTAACTTCAATTTTCTTGGCCCCACTCTTTTTTTATTTATTTTTATTTTTATGAAACTACTTTTATTCAAAAAATAAAATAAACATAGAGTATTAACACAATCAAAGACTGCCTATGCTGACAGTTTACAAACAAACGATCATCAAATTAATATAACGTCAACTTTATCAACAAAACACTCGACCTCCAACGGCAACCAGCATTCACGGAAGGCCTCCAAAGTCCCCATGGACACCGCGTGTTCCCTCTCCAGGGACAGGCGGGCACGGACGTAGACCCGGAAAAAGCTCAAGCAATTTAAAAAACACTTAAACAAAATTATCAAATTAAAATATTAACATTTTTATCTATAATATATTCAACCTCCTGTGGTGACCAGCGTTCACAGAAGGCCTCCACAGTCCCCATGGACACCGCGTGTTCCTTTTCTAGGGACACGCGAGCTCGGACGTAACCCCGGAAAAGGGGCAGGCTGGCGACCGCTGTGCGGCCATCGACTGCCCGCTGCCTGGACCCGCGAACGGCCATCTTGGCCGACAGGGAGACCCCCTCCTCCCTCCCATCCATCCCCTCTCTGTACCGGGTGCCCATAAATTAATAGTGTTGGACTAAAATGTAGCCAAAACTTGAGGAGCAGCCCTTTCAGATACTCGAACAGTGGCTGCAACCTCTCACACTCTATGTACACATGGAACACGGTCTCTTCCTCACCGCAGAAATGACAAGCAGGGGAAGAGTCCGTGAATCGGCTCAAATACCTATTACAGGCCACGGCTCTGTGCAACACTCTCCACCCCAGGTCCCCGATGTAAAGGGGGAGGACTCCCTCGTAGAGAGACCTCCACTGGGGACCGCTCCCCTCGTCAGGTGGTAACACGGACCGCCAGGGTGTGTCTGGATGGAAGACGAGGGCGAGGAAGTGGAGAGTGTGCAAGAGTAGCCTGTACAGTACGCGCCTCTCCGCTTCACAGAACGGCACGCTGGGCATCTCAGAAAGGCGGCTCATGTTGCATGGGGCCAGCTCTCGGGGAAGGACCCGGGCCATGGGCCCTACGAACAATTCCAACTGAGCGGGGGTAAGCTCGTCCGGAATCGCTCCATGCACACGCCTCTCCTCAACACCCACCATCACAGCCACGACACCCCCCTCCCCCTGAGGAGCAGGGCCCTGGCTGAAGGTGACCAAATCCCAGGCCTTCAGGAGGTCACGGTAAAAGCCAGGCAACTCCCGTCTATCCCGCCTAGCGCGTCGACTCATGCCCGCCACTGGGAGCCGTGAGCCCTCCTGAAGGCAGCGCCCCGGCGGAAAAAATACGTCGCCAGCACGTGCCATTTAGGAGGGTAGTCCGAGTAGACGTACCTCCGCAGGGTCCTGAGTCGGAGAGCTGCCACCTGGGTACGAATACAGACCAGCGCCTGACCACCCTCCTCCAACGGGAGACTCAGAACCCCAGCAGAGACCCAGTGGTTCCTCTCGCCCCAGAAGAAGTTGACCAATCTCCTCTGTAACATGGTTATAAAATAAGAGGACGGGACCATAGTGTCCATCCAGTACCACAGCAGAGAGGCCACCAGCTGGTTTATAACTACAGCCCTGCCCCGGTAAGAGAGCACACCAAGTAGGCCGGACCAACGTCCCAGCCGGGCGATCACCTTCGCCTCCAGCTCCTGCCAGTTCGCTGGCCACCCCCCCTCATCGGGACTCAGGTAGACCCCCAGATAGAGGAGGTGCGTGGTATTCCACGCAAAACCTGCCATCTCCTCCGGCAGGGAGTCCACCTGCCACCCACCCACCAAGAGACCAGATCACTTCCCCCCGTTGATCTTGGCGGAGGAAGCAGCCGAGAAAACCTGCTGGCACTCACGCATCCTCCGCAGGTCCACTCTGGGAGCAGGAGTGGGGGCGGATCCGGATCCGTAACGGCCGTGAGCCCCAGGCCGAGCTCGGCGATCGTTTGCCTGCTTCTCCTGCTGCTGAAGGTGAGACGTTGCGTTGTGCCAGGATCTTGGGCCTGTCCCACTTTGGCCGTCAGTTCCGCGACAGGCCGTTGGCGCGCGAAGATTTCGTTCACTACAAAAATTTCAGAGCCCCGCGCGATGTTGCGCACAACTACATACCTCTCCGCGCTTCTAAGTGGGACCGATGCCACGCAGCCATACGATGCCCGTGCGCCTCAACGCGACCACGAGGTCGCGTAATTTGCGTGCCAAGGACACGTAAGTGGGACTCCATTTTGGTGTATTCTGGGGGTGGCTCATGTGGCCAATGCAGGGAATGCTAACTCTACCATGGATAGGGTGGGCAGGTGAGCAGTTGCTGAGATAGTGTACTCCTTTCTACTGCTGAAACATGATCTGATGCATGGCATCAAACTTCTTAAAACTATCCCATATGCTTCCTCTCCACTTTGAGTAGCCATGGCAAGTGATTGCCAGAATTCAATGTAAATGTTGCATTTTCCAAAGGAATCTTCAAGCACATCCTTGAATCATTTCTCTAACCAGATGGTAATCCCCTCACACAATATCAAATACTAGAGGGCATAGCGTTAAGGTGAGAGGGACAGTATGGATGTGTAGGAATGGACAGATTTGGATTATGTGAAGGCAGATAAAGGTTGGTGTTTGGCACAAACATTGTGGGCCGAAGGGTCTGTTCCTGTGCTATACTGTTCTCTTCGCTCTGCCGAAGACCACACGAAATTGAAGAGAATTGTGGATGTAGCCCAGTCCATCACACAGACCGGACTTCCCACCACTGACTCAGTCCACACTGCATGCTGCCTCGGAAAAGCAGCCAACATAATCAAAGATTGTCCCACCTTGGTCGTTTCTTCTCCCCTGCTCTTGTCTGACAGGAGGTACAGAGGCTTGAAAACGTGGACCACCGGACCCAGGAACAGCTTCTTCCCTTCCATTATCAGACTTCTGAATGCTAGGGTACTGTTCGATTCACCCCTACCCCATTGAGGATATTGGACTTTGCCTATGTTTCTATGTTTCATTGTATATGCACTACAAAACACTACAATGCTGAGGTATATTCTGAACTTTGTATGTGTCCCTTTGCTCTATTGTACTTGAGTTTGAACTGATTGTTTCCACGTATGGTATATCGTATCTGTTTGGATAGCAGGCAAAACAAAGCTTTTCACTGTACCTCGGTACCTCTACCTACTTCTTCATTTGCGGATGACACGAAGCTGGGTGGCAGTGTTAGCTGTGAGGAGGATGCTAGGAGGCTGCAAGGTGACTTGGATCGGTTGGGTGAGTGGGCAAATGCATGGCAGATGCAGTATAATGTGGATAAATGTGAGGTTATCCACGTTGGTGGCAAAAACAGGAAAGTAGGCTATTATCTGAATGGTGGCCGATTAGGAAAAGGGGAGATGCAACGAGACCTGGGTGTCATGGTACACCGGTCATTGAAAGTAGGCATGCAGGTGCAGCAGGCAGTGAAGAAAGCGAATGGTATGTTAGCATTCTTAGCAAAAGGATTTGAGTATTGGAGCAGGGAGGTTCTACTGCAGTTGTACAGGGTCTTGGTGAGACCACACCTGGAGTATTGCGTACAGTTTTGGTCTCCTAATCTGAGGAAAGACATTCTTGCCATAGAGGGAGTACAGAGAAGGTTCACCAGACTGATTACTGGAATGCAGGACTTTCATATGAAGAAAGACTGGATAGACTTGGCTTGTAGTCGCTAGAATTTAGAAGATTTAGGGGAGATCTTATAGAAACTTACAAAATTCTTAAGGGGTTGGACAGGCTAGATGCAGGAAAATTGTTCCCGATGTTGGGGAAGTCCAGGACAAGGGGTCACAGTTTAAGGATAAAGGGGAAATCTTTTAGGTAAGAGATGAGAAAAACATTTTTCACACAGAGAATGGTGAATCTCTGGAACTCTCTGCCACAGAAGGTAGTTGAGGCCAGTTCATTGGCTATATTTAAAAGGGAGTTAGATGTGGCCCTTGTGGCTAAGGGGATCAGGGGGTATGGAGAGAAGGCAGGTACAGGATACTGAGTTGGATGATCAGCCATGATCATATTGAATGGCGGTGCAGGCTCGAAGGGCCGAATGGCCTACTCCTGCACTTAATTTCTATGTTTCTATGTTTCATTGTATATGCCCTATTTCTTGATCCCTCCACCAATGGGATCAGTTTTTCTTCATCTGCTCTGATCCATGCTTCATGATTTTAAATACCTTTACCAAATCATCTTGCAACCTTTTTTCAAACAGGAACAAGCTCAGCTTCTAAAGAGAAGATTGTTGGCAGTAGATGGATTAAATTAACTAGTTGATGAGATAAAACAATTAGTCATGCGGGCGAGGGCGGGGGCGGGGGGTGTTAATGGGAAAGGGAACTAAAATGAGAGGACCAAGAGGAGAGAGGGGAACAAGTGGTGATGTTCATCTGAAATTTCAGACTCAATGTTTATACTATTGGGTTGTAGACAACCCAATCTACTATGTTAGTCAGAGCCATGCAGCACAGGAACAGACCCTTCGGTCCAACTCATCCACACAGACCAAGGTGTTCCATATCCTCCCCTAATCCTTTCCTATCCATGTACCTTTTTAAATGTTGTTATTGGGCTTGCCTCATTTACCTCAACAGGCTAAAACGTTTCCCTCTCACCTTAAATCTATGCCCTCCCCATCTCACTTTCAATTTGTGTTGGACTTCACTCTGGTAGTGAAAAAGCTGTTTCTAGTGAAGATGTGGAAATAGCGTGTAGCCAGAATCTCAGGATTGCCATTGTGGACAGAGCTCAGATGCTCTGTAAACCAGTCGTCTCTTCTGCATTTGGAATAGTTGAGGAAGCTACATCAGCAGCACTGGATGCAGTACTCAAGGGTGAAGGCGATGCACGTGAATCTTTACCTAACCTGGAAGAGCAGCGTAGGTCCCTGAAAGGTGATGTGGGAAGATGTTTAGGAACAAGTGTTGCCCTCTGGCAGAGAAAGTGCCAACGGGATGATGAGCAGGTCAAGCAGTTATGGAGAAAGTAGTCACTGCAGAAGAGTGGGGAGATCAAGATGTGGCTGGTTGTGGGATCGTGTTGCAGTTGGCAGAAGAGATAAAGGATATGCTGAATGTGGAAGCTAGTGGGATGAAAGCCAAGGACCACGGAAACAATGATTATATTTTTTACAAAGGACACATGGCCATAGCAGTGAGTCTAAGAAAGAAAGCAGCCAATGAGCAGTAGAAAACATGGGTGGGGGGGAGATGCTGTCTGATCTGCCTAGTTACTCTAGCACTGCATGTCTTTTTCTTTCAAAAACATTCTGGTAAACCCCTTATGCTGCCTTCTCTGAAATCTCTACGTCTTGCCTATATTGTGGCAACAATTGGACAGAATACCCCAAATGTTTTGCACAGCTGCAAGACAATTTGCCGACTTTTATATTCAGTGCCCTGACTGATGAAGGCAAGCATGCCGTATTCCTTTACCTCATTATCTACTTGTGTTGCTATTCTCAGTGAGCTATAGACATGCACCCAAAGATCCCGTTGTACATCAACATCCCAAGAGCCCAGCCATTTACTATATACTTTGTACTTATGCAATATCCCACACACTGCCATTTCTCCACCCATATCTGTAACTGATCTACATTCTGCTTTGTCTTTTTGTATTCAAATTTATTCAAATTTATTGTCATTGTCTCAGTTAGAGACAACGAAATGAATTTCCCTTACAGGCAGTATCATAAAAATAAAAATAAATAAATAATAATAAATAATAAAACATATTAAAAATAAAATAGAATTTAAAAAAAGCACAAACACTGAAAGTCCACGACACAACATAACACAGTGGCACCAAGGTGAGGAAGGCACCATAGTCCAGCCAGCCTCCACTCCGTTCTTCCCAGATTTTCATTCGTGGTCGAGGCCTTCCTAGCACCCGCAGTCGCCGCCCTGGGTGGCCCGATGTTCAGGCCCTCACGCCGGGCTGGTGGAACGCCGACGCCGAACCCCGACGGTGAACATCCTCCTCCTCAGCGGCCCGGACCTCCCGATCAGCCGCCTCCCGCAGCCGGAGTCCGCAGCTCCCGAGTCCGCAGCTCCCGAGCCCGCAGCTCCCGAGTCCGCAGCTCCCGAGTCCGCAGCTCCCGAGCCCGCAGCTCCCGTGTCCGCAGCTCCCGAGTCCGCAGCTCCCGAGCTGGGCAGAGTCACAGGACCCCGCGCTGTCCATCCGCGCCGCCCGCGTTGGGAGCTCCGCAAACCTCAGCTCCAGGATGTCGGTGCAGCAGGTCCAGCACTCCGGGCTCCAGACGGCGATCCCCGGTAAGGCATCGCCAGCCTCGCGATGTATCAGCGCTGTCCCGCCGCTGCTGGAGCTCTGGTCGCAGGGAAGTCCACGCCAATCCAGTAGGTAGGCCGCTGGTGGTGGGGGGGGGGGGGGGGGGGGGGGGCGAGGACGCGACTCAAATAAAAGTCGCGTCTTCACCAGGAAGCGGCTGAAGGTCGGTATCCCCCGCACCGTGCCCTCTTCCCCCACATCAAAACACACAAAAAAACACAAAAAAACACACTTTTACATAACTAAATAAACAAAAAAACAAAAAGATACCGGGCTGTAGGTGGAGGCAGCTGACGCCAGCGCCACCGGAAGTACAACACCGCCCCTCAATCTAAAATCCACCAATTTCATTTCATGTCGGTATTGTAACTGAACAAAGGGGACTACCTGTGAGAGGAGCTGGCCAAAGTTGACTGGAAAGGGACCCTAGCAGGGATGACGGAGGGACAGCAATGGCAGGAAATTCTGGGAATAATTCAGAAGATGCAGGATCTTTTCATTCCAAAGAGGAATAAAGATTCCAGGGGGAGAAAGAGGCGACCGTGGCTGACAAGAAATGTCAAGGATAGTATAAAACTAAAAGAGAAGGCATATAACATAGCAAATGTTAGTGGGAAGCCAGAGGATTGGGAAGCTTTGGAGGTGCAAAGGGACTTGGGAGTGCTGGTGCAGAATTCCCATAAAGTGAATCTGCAAGTTGAATCGATAATAAGGAAAGCAAACACAATACAGGCATTTATTTCGTAAGGGCTTATATCAAAACAGGGATGTAATGCTGAGGCTTAAAAAGGCACTGGTCAGGCCGCATTTGGAATATTGTGAGCAGTTTTGGGCACCATATTTGAGGGAGGGTGTGCTGGCTCTGGAGAGGGTCCAGAGGAGGTTTACAAGAATGATCCCAGGAATTAGTAGGTTAATATATGATGAGTGTTTGACAGCACTGGCCCTATATATGCTGGAGTTTAGAAGAATGAGAGGGGGACCTCATTGAAATGTACAGAATAGTGAAAGGCTTGGATAGAGTGGATGTGGAGAGGATGTTTCCACTAGTGGGAGAGTCTAGGTCTAGAGGTCACAGCCTCAGAATTAAAGGCCATTCTTTTAGGAAGGAGATGAGGAGGAATTTCTTTAGTCAGAGGGTGGTGAATCTGTGAAATTCATTCCCACAGAAGGCTGTGGACGCAAAGTCAGGGGATATATTTAAGGCAGAGATAGATTCTTGATTAATACGGATGTCAGAGGTTATGGGGAGAAGGCAGGAGAATGGGGTTAGGAGGGAGAGATAGATCAGCCATGCTTGAATGGCGGAGTAGACTTGATGGGCCGTATGGCCTAATACTGCTCCTATCACTTATGATCTGATGAACTAATGAGACTATCTAGATTTTCATGCAAATCCTACACTTGCAAACACGTCACAAACCTACTAAAATACCTTTGCCATTGCATCCTCTCCATGACTAAGTCAGTATTGGATCCAATTTACCAAGTCACTATGGATCCCATTTGAATTAATCTTCTGGACCAGCCTTTGTCTTTACTTTGTGTACTAGTCATGTACTATTTATTTCATCCCCCTTACATGTTTTTCCTCTACCTGCTAAATTTTTGTAAGGTGTCCTTGAGACTCTTGAAAGGCGCCCATAAATAAAATTTATTATTATTATTAAACAGGTCTTATCTCTATTTTTATTCCTAGGGTTTGTCCTTTTCTGTCACCATGTTAACTCTAAATTATATTCTGCCAAGCCACCTTCCGACAGACCAAACCACAAATGTTCAGCATGATTCTTTTCCATTTAAACCAATTATTTATTCATACTGCCACTCTGTATTTCACTTGGTATGCTTAAAGCTTGCTTACAACGCTCTTATTTGGCACCTTAAACATCAACACGCCACATCAAGTGTGCTCTTTAATCATCCATGACTTTGACTCTAAAGTGGCTTAGCGCCAGGGACACAGGTTCAATCCTAACGTCAGTTGCTGGGTGGAGTTTGCATGTTCTCCATATGAATGGGTGGGTTTCCTCTGGCTTTTCTCTCTCATCCAAAAGATGTGTGGCTTTATAGGATAATTGGCTTCTAAGTTGCCTCCAGCGTGTAGGATGGATACGTGGGATAACAGAATAGTGTGATTGAGTAATCAATGATTGGCATGGACTCAGCGGCACGATGGGCACATTTTCATGTTGTATCTCTAAACTAATCCTAACAGATAAATGTTTTAATTTTTTTTTTTAGAAATAAAAGAAGTAAGGAAAGTGAGCAAGAATCGTGAAGGTGCAGGAAAGTGTTGGGAAAAGAAAGCCCCTTAGGGAGGAAGTTAGAGAAGGAAGTAAAGAAAGGAAATAAGACCCTAGAAAGAAAAGAAAAAAAAGGAAAAACAATCGCTCTATTGTAACACAAAATTCGCAAAAAAGGATATACCAACCGTGTTTTAAAAAATATATATATTTTATACCCCCCGTTACCAGATCCTGGTACCATTTATATTTTAAATTACTATTGCACCTTATGCTTGTAATAGTTCCATAAATGCAGACCACGTCTTTTGGAAGTGGTCTGCTTTGCCTGCTAGGAGGAGTCTCATCTCTTCCAAGTGTAGTGTTTGTAATTTCCCAGATAAAATGAACAGTAATTTAGACGATTACTAATAGCTTCCACAAAAAAAGTTTAAAATGACTGGCCTGTTGTGGTTTGGTGCACTGTACAAAATTCTGTACAAAGTTTCTAGAAACAACCGTCACCATAGAGGTCAAGCATGGTAGCAATTGCTCCACTCCTCGAGATGGAACAAAACCAGGCAAATAGAATAGTGGTCCAGAACAAAAGTGTAGAAACTGGAGCAGCCCCAGAGGCTGCATAGTGTTACATAGAAACATAGAAACATAGAAACATAGAAACATAGAAAATAGATGCAGGAGTAGGCCATTCGGCCCTTCGAGCCTGCACCGCCATTCAATATGATCATGGCTGATCATCCAACTCAGTATCCTGTACCTGCCTTCTCTCCATACCCCCTGATCCCTTTAGCCACAAGGGCCACATCTAACTCCCTCTTAAATATAGCCAATGAACTGGCCTCAACTACCTTCTATGGCAGAGAATTCCACAGATTCACCACTCTCTGTGTGAAATTTTTTTTTCTCATCTCGGTCCTAAAAGATTTCCCCCTTATCCTTAAACTGTGACCCCTTGTTCTGGACTTCCCCAACATCGGGAACAATCTTCCTGCATCTATCCTGTCCCCTGCCTCTGCATGTGTGTATCTGGAAGTCTCAAATACCACCAAATGCCAGCCACCACTGGCAGTGCAAACTAGCACCCACTCAAAATTAATTGCCCCACTTAACTCCTTCAAACTTACCTGCTTTCATCTTACGCTTATGTATTTGATATGTACTCCAGTAAAAGGGTTTGCCTGTCTACCCTATCTATGCCTCTCAATGTTATGTACTTTGAGATCTCCCTTCAACCTCTGACGCTCCAGAGAAAACAATCCAAGTTTGCCCAACCTCTCCTGATAGCTATTACCTTCTGTTCCAGGCAACAATCTGGTAAACCTCTTCTGCACCCTCTCCAAAGCCTCACGCCCCTACTGTAATGGGTGATTAGAACTGCAGACAATACTTCAAATTGGAGTAATTGAAGTCCTATAAATCTGCAACATGACTTCCCCAATCTTAAACTCAATGCCCTGACCAATTAAGGCAATTATGCCGTATGCCTTCTTTACTAATCTACCTGTGTTGCCACTTTCAAGAACCAATGGACTTGGACCACAAGATCCCTCCATACATCAGTGCTGTTAAGTATCTTGCCATTAACTGTCGTTCCACTTCCCTACATGCAACACCTCACACTTGCTCCGATTATACTCTGCCATTTCTCCACCAATTTTTGCAGCTGATCCATGTCCCATTGTATATTTTGATGGCCTTCCCCACTTGACCAGTTCATCAATTTTGATGCTGTCTGCAAACTTAAGAACTATCCATCTACATCAATGTCCAAGTCCTTTGTATATTACAGAGGTCTCAGTGCAGATCCCTGTGGAACTCCACTGGTCTCTGAACTCCAGCCTGAACATTGTTCTTCAACCACAACCTTTTATCTTCTATCAATAAGCCAGTTTTGATTCCTACAACCATGTCAGTGTGAATTTTATGCATCTTAATCTTCTGGATCAGTGGGAAACCTTATCAAAAGCCGTAATAAAATCCATGTAGACAACATCCACTACCGTACTCGCATTGATCACCTTCATCACTTGGTTTAGTTTATTGTCATGTGTACAGAGGTGCAGTGAAAAGCTTTAGTTGCGTGCTAATCAGTGAGCAGAAAGACAATACATAATTACAAATTGTGATTCTCTGAAATTTATGTTGAGTCGTAGTCGGAGTCGGGTCTTTTAAACCAACTCCGACTCCAGCAGCACCAAGATTGCTCCGACTCCGATTCGACGACTCCGACTCCACAGCCCTGCTTATCATTAGATTAGATTCGATTCAACTTTATTGTCATTGCACAAATACGAGTACAGGTACAACAAAATGCAGTTTAGCATCTAATCAGAGTGCAAAGTAGTAAAAATACTGGTTAAAACAATATGTACAATGTGGATATATTGATCTAGTACATAAGCAAAGAAATATATACAGATAAAAGGGTATAAAAGATAGCTAGCGTCAGGCCTGTGAGTTCAGCAGGATAATGGTATTTTGGAAGAAGCTGTTCCTCAGCCTGCTGGTGCGAGACCTGAGGCTCCTGTACCGCCTCCCTGATGGGAGGAGGGCAAATAGTCCATGGTTGGGGTGTGAGGGGTCCTTAATGATTTTCCCAGCCCGTCTCAGACACCGTGTGCGGTGGAGGGCAGCCATGGCAGGGAGCGGGGCACCGATGATGTGATGAGCGTTTTTCACCACCCGTTGCAGTGCCTTCCTGTCAGCTGTGATGCAGCTGCTGTACCACACCGTGAAGCAGGTGGTCAGGATGCTTTCAATGGTACAGCGGTAGAAGTTGGACAGGATCCGGGGGGACAGGTGAACTTTCTTAAGCCTCCTCAGATGCCTTTTTGTCATCATTTTGAATTGCTTTCGAATACCACCTTTGAAAATGTCTCTTCTGTTACAAAAAGGCAATATTATTTCCATGTGTTGATAAGACTATATACTAGATGGTTGAAGTGAAGTAAAAATACCGAAACAAGTTGCCTTTGTTCATACCATCAGATCACTTCTTTGCTCCATTGGGAAACCAGGATTAGATTTATGGTGGTCCCTGGGTTGGGTCATTACCTGTGCATTCTTGTTTGTTACTGTGCCCCTTCTAACATTTATTGTTTCTTGATCTTTGTGAGATCTGTAAGCAGAGCATGCCAGCCCTGCCAATGACCCAGAACAAGACACCATGTCCTTAACACAACTGCATACAACCCAATGAGTTTATAAGTGCTGGGATGTAGCAATGATGATTCACAGTGCTCAGGAGAGGGGAAGTAAGTTGCAATGTAGAAAGACGAGCAGCCCAGGTGGCCCCATAACTGCCATCAATGATTTATTGCAGTGCGGGACTTGCAGCAATGTGCGATTGAGCAGAAATCTTATGCTTCAGTTGGTACTGAGTAGCAAAGAAAACCACAGAATGCGTAGTTACTTATTTGATACAGTTTATTATTGTCACGTGTACCGAGGTACTGTGAAAATATTTTTTGGTGCGTGCTCTGCAGTCAGCGAAAGGACTATACATGATTACAATCAAGCTGTCCACAGTGTACAGATGGAGGATAAAGGGAATAACACTTAGTGTAACATAAAGTCCAATACAGTCCAGTTCATGATTGTTCGAAGGTCTCCAATGAAGTAGATGGGAGGTCAGGACTGCTCTGTAGTTGGTGATAGGATAATTCAGTTCTTGATAACAGCTGAGAAGAAACTATCCCTGAATCTGTAGGTATGTATTTTCAAACTTCTGTACATCTTGCTTGATGGGAGAGGGGAAGAGGGAATGACCGGGATGAGACTGGTTCTTGATTATGCTGCTGGCCTTGCTGAGGCAGTGTGAAGTGTAGATGGAGTCAATGAAAGGGAGCTTGGCTTCTGTGATGGTCTGGACTATATCCACAACTCTGCAATTTTCTTGTGGTTTTGGATGGCGCTAATCCAAAACCATGCATTCTATGGCGCATCTGTCGAAGTTGTTGAGGGTTATTGGTGACATGCCAAACTTCCTAAGCCTTCTAAGGAAGTAGATGCATTGGTGTGCTTTCTTGCCCATTCCTTCGATATGGCTGGTCCAGGACAAATTGCTGGTGATATTTACTCTTAAGAATTTGAAGCTTTCAAACATTTCTACCTCAATGCCGTCAATGTATATGGGAGTATGTGTACTACTTTGCTTCCTAAAGTTAATCACCTTCTCTTCTTTTTCTTGCTTACATTGTGAGAAAAGTTGTTGCCTTGGCACCAGGTTACGAGTTTCTCAATCTCCTTCCTGTACTTCATCTCGTTATTATTTGATATTTGGCCAACCACGGTTGCGTCCTCTGCGATTTTGTAAATTGAGTTGGATTGGTTTTGGCTGCACAGTTAAGGGTGTGTAAGGAGTAAAGAAGTGGGCTGAGAATGCATTGTTGCAGGATATCAGTGTTGAGGATCATCATCGAGGATGATACGCCACCTATCCTCACTGAGTGTTGTCAGTTGGTCAAGAAGCTGAGGATCCAGTTGCAGTGGTGAGTGCTGACCAAGTTCCATGAGTTTAGGGAGGAACTTGGGTGGGATAATGGTATTGAAAGCAGAGCTGCAGTCTATGAATAACTTTGTAGTCTGAAGATACAGTTCTACAGGGCATTTCTAATTCCATAACAAAAGAGACAGATAAATAATTTTGGCGAAGCAGTAATGGGGCTGGTAGAACTGTTCCCTCACAGCATCCTCCGATAATATTCCTCATTAATTTTTGTGTCATCTGCAAATCTACCTATCAGACCACCTACATTTGCATCCAGATCATTTATATGTATCACAAACAACAAAGGTCCCAACACTGACTCTTGCAGAACACATTAGTCACAGATCTTCAGTCTGAAACATGCCCTCCATCATTGTGTGCAAAAGAACAGCAGATGCTGGTTTAAATCGGAGGTAGACACAAAATGCTGGAGTAACTCAGCGGGACAGGCAGCATCTCTGGAGAGAAGGAATGGGCGATGTTTTGGGTCGAGACCCTTCTTCAGACTGATGTCAGGGGAGTGGGTGGGACAGAGATAGAATGTAGTCGGAGACTGTAGTCGTAAGACTGGTGGGACAACTGGGAAGGGGGAGGGGATGGAGAGACAAGAAATGCAAGGGCTATTTGAAGTTAGAAAAGTCAATGTTCATACCGCTGGGGTGTAAGCTACATAAAAACATTACATAAAACATTAAAAGCATTGGAAAGAAACACATATAAAATGACATTTAGGTGTAAAACGATTATTAGATTATTCAGATAAAATAATTACAAAATGAAAAGCAATCAAATAAAATATTTAAAATAGAATAAAACCAGGAATAGAAGTTACAGTGCAGTATAGGTAATTAATAAATTGTATTGTTTACTGAAAGGCAGCGGCAAACAGAAAAGTCTTCAGTCTAGATTTAAAAGAGCTGAGAGTTGCAGCAGACCTGCAGTTTTCTGGGAGTTTGTTCCAGATATGTGGTGCATAAAAGGTAAATGCTGCCTCTCCATGTTTAGTTCTGACTCTGGGGACACAGAGCAGACCTGTCCCAGACGATCTGAGAGGTCTGGGTGGTTCGTAGCTAAGCAGAAGATCAGAAATGTATTTTGGCCCTAAACCATTCAGTGCTTTGTAAACCAACAGTAGTATTTTGAAATCAATTCTTTGACAGACAGGAAGCCAGTGTAAAGACCTCAGAACTGGAGTAATGTGATCTACTTTTTTGGTCTTAGTGAGGACTCGAGCAGCAGCGTTCTGAATTAACTGCAGCTGTCTGATCGACTTTTTAGGGAGACCTGTAAAGACACTGTTACAGTAGTCGAGCCTGCTGAAGATAAATGCATGGACAAGTTTTTCCAAATCCTGCTAAGACATAAGTCCTTTAATCCTTGATATATTCTTTAGGTGATAGTAGGCTGACTTTATGACTGTTTTTATGTGGCTGTTGAAGTTCAGGTCTGAGTCCATGACTACTCCTAAGTTTCTGGCTTGGTTTGTTGTTTTTAGCATTACCATTTGAAGCTGGGTACTAACTTTTAATCGTTCTTCCTTGGCTCCAAAAACAATTATTTCAGTTTTTTCTTTGTTTAATTGGAGAAAATTCTGGTTCATCCAATCGTTGATTTGCTCAATGCATCTACTCAGTGCTTGTATTGAACTATAGTCTCCTGGTGATATTGTTATGTAGATTTGTGTGTCCTCTGCATAACTATGGTAACATATTTTGATGTTTTTCATGATCTGAGTCAGTGGAAGCATGTACAGGAGTTGACACCTGAAAGAGCGGGTACAGTAAATGCAGTTGGAAGAGGTGCAAGTAAATCTCTGCCTCACCTGAAAAGACTGTTGGGGATCCTTGGATGGAGTCGAGGGGGGAGGCAAAGGGACAGGAGTTGCATCTCCTGCGGTTGCAGGGGAAAGTACCTGGTGAGGGGGTGGTTTGGGTGGGAAGGGACGAGTTGACCTGGGAGTTGCAGAGGGAACGGTCTGCGGAAAGCAGAAAGGGGTGGAGATGGGAAGATGTGGCCAGTAGTGGAATCCTATTGGAGGATTATGTGCAGTATGTGACGGCTGATGGGGTGGAAGGTGAGGACAAGGGGGACCCTGTCCTTGTTACGAATGGGAGGAGGTGGAGCAAGAGCAGAGCTGCGGGATATTGAGGAGACCTTAGTGAGAGCCTCATCTGCAGTTGATTTGACAGATAGTTTAAAATTTGAAGCGATGGGTCAAACTAGACTAAAACTGTTTCCTGTGCTTGAGAGATCCAGAACTTGCTGTAGATACAAGATTAAATGTAACAGTTTTAGGATTGAGAGTGTGTAATGTTACATAATGCATGAGTGGAGTTTGTGATAGGTGCATGACCCATGAGATTAGGACTACTAAACTGCTTATGTGCAGGATAAACATCAGCATGGATTTATTGAACTAATTGTATTAATTATTGATCTTCAAAATAAACTGCTTCGATATCAATGTAAAGATAGGCATAAAGGGGTTATCACTGCTCATTTCATATTAACTCCCTTACAGGGATTCCTTGAATGTAATATCAATGAAACAGTTCACCATGAAGTTGTCAGAGATCTCGCTGAGGAATTATTTTGGACATCCCTTTGTGACTGTTGAAGTCATCTCCAATATTATTATTCTGCTTTGGTAATATACCAAGCTGAAAAAATTGATTTAATTTTTAATATAAATGCAATGATCTGATTTTTTTGGAATCAAGATTAGTCAGCTCATTTAGTCATACACTGTACCTGCAATTATTAATTGTGACACTTGCAATCTTGTTTATTTCATGCATAAGGATCCAGGTTAATGGTTTTCCTCACTGGTATTTAGTAGATAGGACTCATTCTGGCTTGCCCATGGGATGACATTCCCTGCCTATTGATACTGCTGAATTGGGAGAATGAATCAGGCCAAGGGGCATAGTTTTAAGGTGAAAAATAAGAGGTTTAGAGGGCATCTGAAGAAGAAGCATGTTGCCTGAGAAGGGGTACTTCCATCACAATTTACAATTTTACTCAAGCCAATTAACCTACAAACCCGTATGTCTTTGGAATGTGGTAGGAAACTGGTGCACCCGGAGAAAACCCATGCAGTCACAGGGAGAATGTACAAACTCTGAACAGACAACACCCATAGTTAGGATTGAATCCTGACTCTCTGGCGCTATAAGGCGGCAACTTTACTGCTGTGCCACAGTGCTGCCGCATTATGGAAGGGCCCAGGATTCCTGCTGCAGCAGATAGATGCTGCCAGGACTATTACAGGTTATTTTCCTGAAATTTATAGTGTACTAGACGGTGGGACCCGTTGGGTCCCAGCTTCACACAGGAGGGCTGGTCCCCCAACGCAATATTCCACCTCTCCACCAATTCCAATATATACACACATACACTCACTCACACACACAAACATACACTCACACACACACGCACTCACACACGCACTCACACACGCACTCACACATGCACTCACACGCACTCACACACGCACTCACACACTCACTCACTCACACACTCACTCACACAGACACACAGGCTCAGAGACACACACATACTCACACACACACATACACTCACACGCACACACAGACTCACACACACATACACTCACACACACATACACTCACACATAGACTCATGCTCACATACACACTCACACACACACTCACACACACACACACACACACACACACACACACACACACACACACACACACACACACACACACACACACTCACACTCACAGACACATACACTCACACACACACATATACTCACTCACACACACATACACTCACATACACACATATACACACACTCACACATACACTCAGACACACAGATATACACTCACACATACACTCCCGCATACACTCACACACACACATACACACATACTCAATATTCCACCTCTCCACCAATTCCAATATACACACACAGACTCACACACACAAACCCTCCACCTCACACACACACACACACACTCGCTCACACGTTCATAAACACACACTCACTCACACATACACATACGCTCACATAGAAACATAGAAAATAGGTGCAGGAGTAGGCCATTCGGCCCTTCGAGCCTGCACCGCCATTCAATATGATTATGGCTGATCATCCAACTCAGTATCCTGTACCTGCCTTCTCTCCATACCCCCTGATCCCTTTAGCCACAAGGGCCACATCTAACTCCCTCTTAAATATAGCCAATGAACTGGCCTCAACTACCTTCTGTGGCAGAGAATTCCAGAGATTCACCACTCTCTGTGTGAAAAATGTTTTTCTCATCTCGGTCCTAAAAGATTTCCCTCTTATCCTTAAACTGTTCTGGACTTCCCCAACATCGGGAACAATCTTCCTGCATCTAGCCTGTCCAACCCCTTAAGAATTTTGTAAGTTTCTATAAGATCCCCCCTCAATCTTCTAAATTCTAGCGAGTACAAGCCGAGTCTATCAAGTCTTTCTTCATATGAAAGTCCTAACATCCCAGGAATCAGTCTGGTGAACCTTCTCTGTACGCCCTCTACGGCAAGAATGTCTTTCCTCAGATTTGGAGACCAAAACTGTACGCAATACTCCAGGTGTGGTCTAACCAAGACCCTGTATAACTGCAGTAGCTGGACAGGCCTGCTCCTATACTCAAATCCTTTTGCTATGAACCTCTCTGCTCCCCTCACTACCCTCTACAGAGCCTTCCTGTCTGAGCAGTTACAGTTGGAGTACCACGTGTTCATGCAGTACTCATTCATTTTTGTGTCATCTGCAAACCTACCTATCAGACCACCTACATTTGCATCCAGATCATTTATATGTATCACAAACAACAAAGGTCCCAACACTGACTCACGGTCACACACATACACTCACGCTCACACACATACACGCACACACACACTCACTCACACACACACTCACACACTCACTTACACACTCACTCAGTCACACTCACTCAGTCACACATACACTCACACATACACTCACACATACACTCACACATACACTCACACACTCACTCACACACTCACTCAGTCACACACACTCACACATACACTCACACACACACAGACTCACACACATACAATTAAGCATTGCACTTTCAAGCACAGGCACGGCAGCAGGCTAAACAACTCATGACATTGTCATTAAGGGCTAACAATCAGTTATTGCAAGTACATTGCAGACTCACAGTTCAGTTGATTCACAGCTTAGAATGACAGTTGTGGCCTCTCCTTCGCGATCTTGCAAAGTGACTGACTCACGTCCAGGCATCCAGGGTTTTATAGTCCTGCCCCCCCGGAAGGGGCGTTATCTTAATTGCGGTGATTGACAGGTGAGAGGACCAATCAGCTGATCTCAAGGTTTTTAAACACTCATAACTTTTTTATTTTTCATCAATAGGAAAAATCCTTGGGGCTGGTTCAGCGTAGGAGGATTGTGAGTAAGATGGCCAAAAATCACATCGATACAGAGTAGCGTTTCTTTCTAAAATCAATATAGAGGGAGTGCAGAGAAGGTTCACCAGACTGATTCTTGGGATGTCAGGACTTTCATATGAAGAAAGACTGGATAGACTTGGCTTATACTTGCTAGAATTTAGGAGATTGAGAGGGGATCTTATAGAAACGTACAAAATTCTTATGGGGTTGGACAGGCTAGATGCAGGAAGATTGTTCCCGATGTTGGGGAAGTCCAGGACAAGGGGTCACAGCTTAAGGATAAGGGGGAAATCCTTTAGGACCGAGATGAGAAGAAACTTTTTCACACAGAGAGTGGTGAATCTCTGGAACTCTCTGCCACAGGGTAGTTGAGGCCAGTTCATTGGCTATATTTAGGAGGGAGTTAGATGTGGCCCTTGTGGCTAAAGGGATCAGGGGGTATGGAGAGAAGGCAGGTACGGGATACTGAGTTGGATGATCAGCCATGATCATATTGAATGGCGGTGCAGGCTCGAAGGGCCGAATGGCCTACTCCTGCACCTATTTTCTATGTATCTATGTAATATACAGTGCAGAATGAAGTGGTCAAGATGAGACTTTTAATTATATAGATATCAGAGGCAGTGCCAGCACAGCATCAATAACATCCTCAGTCTCACAGCACCTGCCTTTCTGCAGGAGGCTGTGTGATTCACCGGCCATTGGTGGAAGAAGTATCTTTTTCTTACAAACTTCATTATTTTAGGGATTTATTAAAAAAGCTAGAAATCTTTCAGATCTGGGTTCTATTCTTAAACGAAGATTAATGCGGGACTAACATATAATTTATATCCTTTTTCTCTTATTCACCCCAATTTTTAAGCTCGGGTATTTTTATGTTGATCGTGGATGAATATAATTCCACTTGTCGGAACATTAAGCAGAGGGGATGACATGAATTTCCCTTTCTGTTTCTCATTGCCAAATCTAACCCTCTGAGAATATTTAATGTTACTCGCCTAATACAAATATCATGGATTTTACGAGACATCCATTGTGCAAAACACCTTGCTGTGTGCAACATGCTAAGTGGCTGAGCACCAGGTATTGCATCATAGTTATGGCCCTTTATGCATGAAGGTTATATATGGCAGCATTATTGCTAACCAGTCAGTAACGAAGGCTCATGATGGAAGACCTGCCTTTCAAATCACTAAGATCTGCTTCCACATTAAAGAAAACACATACAGTAGCTTTAGCGCAAATGGCTGCATGGTTTGTTGCTTAGCAACCTGCAGCTCTTGGCTGCAGATTTCAATGTTTTTTTGGTTTACCCAGGGGCTGGCAATATTGATGGTGCTTATCCTCCTTTTCTAAATTGATGGCAGGTGATAGAGGTAAGGGCCCTCCGCACCAGTGCAAAGCACTTTCCACGAGTTAAACATATTATGCTGGGAATACTTAGCAGGTCAGGCCGCATCTGTAGGAAGTGAAATGGGGCCATTGTTTCACGTCGAACACCCTTCGTCAAAACTGACTGGCTGAGAATTTCCAGCATTTTCTGCTTTAAATTTAGTTTGTTAGCATCTGCAGGTTTTATTCATTTATTTATTTTTTTGTTTCCATTTTGCTTTTCTGTGAGTTTTTGAGAACTTCTTAAAGATTACACTAAAACTGCAGAACTTTGTGCTTTCAGCTGAACAGTTCATAGGAACATAGGAAATCCACAGAGAAGGAGGTGATTTGTCCCCTTATGTCTGGGCCAGGCAAGTAAGAACTTTTCAGTCCAATCTACATACAAATCATTGAGCTTTTTAAGGTTACTTCATAAGCCCCCCCCCCCCAGTACATTTTTATACTGAAGTAGGGATTCGGCCCGAAACGTTGCCTATTTCCTTCGCTCCATAGATGCTGCTGCACCTGCTGAGTTTCTCCAGCATTTTTGTGTATCTTACATTTTTATACTACTTTGCCTCTATCCCCCTTTCAAAAGTGAAATGCAAACCCCACCAGCCTTTGGATGAAAAAAAATCACTTCAGTTTAACTTTAATCCTTTTACTAATAACTTCATCTCTGCTTATTAATCTTATGTGACAGAAAATTGCTCCTTCCTATCGGTGCTCCTATATACTTCCTGCAGTGACCAGACTTTAGCAGTTCTTTAACATTCCATGTGAAAATACGGCAAAATTAAATCCTTATCAAATTGTTAATTTACATTAATACATAAGTGCATTTCCTTTTCCAATTATTTGCTGGAAATTTTTATTTCAAAGGGCATTAATTTAACCTGAAGCATAGTTTCTGAGACACTTACAACTTTGAGATACTTCAATTTTCATTGGACAAAGATGATTAGTGATGTTGGCCATATACATTATGATGTTAAAATGGCTTCCCAATAGGAATAGTCATAATAATGGTAATAAACAAAGGGAAATGACCGGTTCAGTAAATTTCATTATTGCATTAATTTTGGATACTTCCACATCTCCTTCTCCACTTTACGCAAACCAACCTCCTTTCCATTGACGCCATCTACGCTTCATGCTGCCTTGGTTAGGCCACCAGCAAGGATGAGTCTCACCCGGGACATTCCCTCTTCTCCCCTCTCCCACCAGGGAAGAGGTACAGAAGTTTGAAAATTCAGATTTAGAATTGTCCAGATGTAGGGACAGTTACTGTACAGCTGCTATCAGGCAACAGAACTGTCCTCTCGTCAACTAGAGCTCCTGACCTCTGGTCCTGACCTCCCATCTATCTCATTGGAGACCATCAAACTATCTTTTATCGGATTTACTGGACTTTATCTTACATTAAACATCATCCTATATCTGTACCCTGTGGTTTGATTGATTGTAATCATGCATAGTCTTTTCGCTGACTGGATAGCATGTAATAAAAAGCTTTTTATTCGGTACCCATGACAATAATAAACTAAACTAAACTCAACTGAAACCAATTCAGCTTTCACATGTAAGCATTTCCCTTCTCCTAAAAGATTGGACAATTAGCATTATTTTTAACAAGAGACAGAAAGCTACAAATAGGTAGCAGGCTGTGTATTTGGCTCGGAGCATTCCATGCATTTCTTTCAACACATGAAAAATGGTAAGAATAACCAAAAAAGGGGAGAAATGAATCACATCATAAATATTTCCCTTTAAAAGAATAGGATCCAGGAAACACCATTCATCAAAATTGGATTTGTGTAATCGATTTCGAATTCTTGATTCCTAAGCTGCATTTGTGCATTATGAATGGTTAAAATGATATCAAGGATGAAAGATTATATTTGTAAGAGAGAAGATTTTGGTGAAGCAAAGAGGAAACTTAATTGAGGTTACTAAAATTATTTAAAATAAACTATGAGGGCCAGGGTCCTCTTTTTAGGGGGTAAGTGGTGAGGAGTCAATTTAAAGCTGTCAATAGGACAGGAAATATATAAAAACTAAGAAGAATGACCAACTTCAGGACGACCTGGACAAACTAAATGTAGAAATTGTGGAAAGTACAGAGACATTGGTAGGAAAAAGAGATGTAATATCAAATGAATGATACAATTTCAAAACCAGTGGGACTTGGGTGTACATGATCATGGCAGGACACATTGAGAGGTTTAAAAAGGAAATGGATTATTAATACAAACATGAGAGTAAAACGTAAGGTGGTTATGCTGCAGCTTTATTAAACAATGATTCAGCTCTGGTGATGGATTCTGTTCACTACAGAATCTTCACTACACATCTTAGGATATGAACATTTATAGAGGTTGCAAAATAGATTAATTTGAATGCTATCAAGAATAAGGCATTGCAATTTAAGTGGAGAATAAAGAATTAGAACAGAGAGTAAGTTTACATGTACAGTAGTTATCCAAAACATGCCATATTGTGTTAATGTTGGCAATCAGTTACTGAATTATCAAGGCCATAAAGCAGAACCATGTTCATTACATTATCAATTTCCATTGTAATATTCATTGATTCATTCACATCCTTACATGGGATGTAGTGTGTTGCTTGTACCATTGATCAAGCATATTGACATCACTCGATAATGTCTTGTTTGCAGAGAGATGGGGAAGAATAAAGGCAAAACATCAACGTTAATGCAATGCCCTGACATGATAGTTAAGAGAAGGCTTCCTCCATCTGATTGACATGAACATCTCACACATCTGCCACTGGCTCTCATCTGTATTGCCCTCGTGCATCTACTGTTAAATTAACAATTCCTCTCTCAACAGATGCCTCACACAGGATTGTTTTCATATGGAGGGTTAGTGTAGTGGCTCTTAGTGGATCTTTACAGCAGGGGAGCTACAGTAATGATTCCTAATTCAACTAATAGAGAAAAGGGGAACCACAGATGCTGGTTTACACAAAAAGACACAAGCAATTTGTGTCTACCTTCAGTGTCTGCCGTTCCTTCCTGACCCACCAAGTTACTTCAGCACTTTGTGTCCAACCTCAACTAACCATGTCCACACCGATGGACTTAAAATACGTGGAGATCATGGAGATATGTGGAGTGCAGGGGAAACAAAATGAAACCATGGGGTGGATGAGATTGTAGATTGACTATGCATGTTTCAAGCTATTTGCAGACAGATGGAACTTCCAGCACATCACGAGCAGCCCTGAGTATCCCCAGAGTAATGGGCTCGCTGAATGCACCGTCAGAGGCACCAATCAACTGTTAGAGAAAGCACGTTTTTCAAACTCAGACATGTATCTCGATCTCTTGAATCTCAGAAATATTGCCAGAGACGGAACCCTGGGATCGCCAGCACAGCGAATTATGTCCAGATCGACAAGATCTCCAGTCCTGATCGCAAAACAACAGCTGGTCCATTGGGTGCTGAAGCCCGCCACTGTCCAGAAATGTATCCAGGAGAAGCATGACATCCAGAAACGATCATATGACAGATACAGCTAATCACATAAGCCTCTACTGCCGGGACAAGTCGTCCGTTTACAAATCTCAACTGGACATTCCCGTCTGGGCACCATTGTTTTTTAATTTTTTTAAATTTTTTTTATAATTTAATTTTATTAGAAGTACAGTAAATTACAGTAATACACATCACATATATCTTATTACATTTGTTGTACCACTTCATTTTTCGAGCTTTAAAAAAGGTAGAAATAAAAGAAGTAAGGAAAGTGGGCAAGAGTCGTGAAGGTGCAGGAAAGTGTTGGGAAAAGAAAGCCCCTTAGAGAAGAAGTTAGAGAAGGAAGAAAAGAAAGGAAATAGACCCTAGAAAGAAAAGAAAAAAAAAGGAGAAACAATCGCTCTATTATAACACAAAACTCCGCAAAAAAGGATATACCCCCCGTTACCAGATCCTGGTACCATTTATTTTTAATTACTATTGCACCTTATGCTTGTAATAGTTCCATAAATGCAGACCACGTCTTTTGGAAGTGGTCTGCTTTGCCTGCTAGGAGGAGTCTCATCTCTTCCAGGTGTAATGTTTCGAACATGTTTGAAATCCACATTTTTATTGTTGGTATTGGAGCGTTTTTCCAGAATTTGAGTATAAGCTTTTTTCCCATTATTAGCCCGTAATTAAGTAAGTTCTTTTGAAACACGTTTAGTTCGGGGTTACCTTCCGATATTCCAAAAATGATCCATTCTGCTTTTGGTACAAGTTTTATTTTAATTAATTTTGTGAAGATTTCAAATATTTCGTTCCAGAATTTTTGGATTTTTATACAAAAAACAAAAGAGTGCGCTATGGTAGCTTCTTGTGACTGACATTTATCACAAGTGGGTGAGACATTGGGGAAAAGTTTATTTATTTTGTTTTTTGAATAATATAGTCTATGTAATGTTTTGAATTGAATTAGAGTATGTCGTACATTGATCGAGCATTTATGCACATATAGTAAGTGTTTATCCCAGCTCTCTTTTGAAATTTTTATAGCTAGTTCTTGTTCCCAGTCTCTTCTAATACCATCAGTTGTAGGTATTTCTATATTTAAAATAATGTTGTATAAGTATGATATTAGATTTGCTGATTCAGCCATTGTCTTCATGGCTTCATCCAATAAGTCTGGGGGCATGTTATGATAGTCTTTTGTGTATTTTTTCAGATAGTCACGGATTTGAAGATATTTAAAATATTGATTATTTTTCAAATTATATTCAGTTGTAATTGTTGAAATGATAATAATTTTCCCAATTCATACAAGTCTCCGAGCGTTTTGATTCCCATTCTTTCCCATTGTGTAAATGATTTATCTATAATTGAAGGTTTAAACTATGGATTATTGACTATTGGCATTAAAAGAGATAGATTTCTTAATTTTAGATTCTGTTTTATTTGTTTCCAAGTTCTAATTGTGCTATGTATCATTGGATTTTTATTGTAATTTTTGTTATTCAGATTCATTGGTGAGAGGAGAGTCGCTCCTGTATTACACGGAGAGCAGTCCTCTCTCTCCATTACAATCCAGTCCACCTGCTGGGCAGAGTTGTCCAGCAGGTGAATCATATTTTTAATATTTACTGCCCAATTATAGTACATAAAGTTAGGGAGCGCTAGACCACCCATCTCTTTTGGTTTACTAAGGTGTGCTCTTTGTATTCTGTGGGATTAAACATAGCGTGATAGTTTCTAGTAATTTCAATTCCCAAATATTTGAATTTTTCTTTGGCTATTTTAAAGGGGAATTTCAAGAGATGTGTTGAGTCTTTCGGTTTTATCGACATAATTTCACTTTTGTTCCAGTTTATTCTGTATCCTGAGAAAGATCCAAAGTCCTCAATTAGATTTAATATGTTTGGTATACTGATTTGGGGTTTTGTGATATACAGTAGTACATCGTCTGCATATAAAGATATTTTGTTATTTGAATCTTTTGTATTATAACCGTAAATGTTCTGATTTTTTCAGCTAAAGGTTCAATTACCAGAGCAAATAACAGCGGTGATAATGAACATCCTTGTCTATTGCCCCTTGACAATTGGAATTTCGTAGATAGTATATTATTAGTTAATATTCTAGCCGTGGGTTTGTTATATAATAATTTTATCCATTCGATGAAATTCTCTCCCATTTGAAATTTTTGCAATACTTTAATCATATAATCCCATTCTACTTGATCAAACGCTTTTTCTGCATCCAATGAAATGATAGATAACTCTTGTTCTTGAGGTTTGTGAGAGTGCATTATGTTAAGCAGACGTCTCAGGTTATTAAATGAATGTCTCTTAGGTATAAATCCCGTTTGATCCTCATTTATTAATTTACTAACATATTTACTTAGTCTTCTAGCTAGTGTTTTCGCTAATATTTTTTGATCCGTATTTAACAAAGCAATATCTCTATATAACCATATAACCATATAACAATTACAGCACGGAAACAGGCCATCTCGACCCCTCTAGTCCGTGCCGAACACATAATCTCCCCTAGTCCCATATGAACCTGGTTCTTCTATATCTTTATCTTTTTTAAGTATTAATGCGATCGTTGATGCTGCTAGTGTTTCAGGTAAGATTTGTTCTTTAAAAGCGTATGTATACATTTTCTGTAGACGTGGTGTAACTATGTCGTAAAAACATTTATAAAATTCATTACTGAATCCGTCTGGTCCTGGTGTTTTTCCATTCTTAAGTGTGTTTATTGTGTCTTCTATTTCCTTAGATGTAATTTGTGTTCCCAGTTCCTCTTGTTCCTTCAGTTCTAGTTTTGGAAGGTTACAATTGTCCAGAAATTCTGAAACTTTATTATTGTCTATTAGCGTTTTCGATGTGTATAAATTCTTGTAAAATTGAGCAAATCTTTTAGTGATATCATTAGGTAGTGTTAATAATTCCCCTCTATCTGATTTAATCTTTAAAATTGCATGATCTTTTTCCCGTTTTTTCAGTTGGCGTGCCAAAAGTTTATGGGGTTTATCCCCAAATTCGAAATGTTCTTGTTTTGTAATTTGGAATAGTCTTATAACTTTCTCTGACAATAATTTATTTAGCTTAAATTTCAATATTAAAATTTTATTATGTTTATCCATAGTTGGATCTTTAGCATTATCTATATCTAGTTGTCTGATTTGTTCTTCTAATTGTCTTTGTTCATTCTTATTCTTTTTGTTTTGAAAAGCTTGATACGAGATAATGACTCCTCTAATAAATGCTTTGAAGGATTCCCATAGTAAAGTGGGCGATATATCTGGTGTATCGTTTGTCTCAAAAAATAGGTCCATCTGTTTTTTTTAGATATATACTCCCTTGTGGGTCTTTCAGAATTTGCGAGTTAAACCTCCAGAACAATTTGTTCGTAGACATTCCTTCTAATTTTAAAACGAAAGTTAGCGGGGAGTGATCTGAAATCGTATTGGTGTGATATTTAGGGTTCCTAGTATAAGGGATTAGTTTTGTATCCACTAGGAAATAATCTATACATGAGTATCTTTTGTGTACCATTGAATAAAACGAGTATTCCCTTCCAGTCGGATTCGCGATCCTCCAAACGTCTGCTATATTTGTATTTTTTATATATGTATTTAAGAGTTCACTAGTTTTAGATTTCATATTACCTCTTTGTTTTTGCATCGATTTATCTAAGTACGGATCTAAAACACAATTGAAGTCTCCTCCAATTATAACATTTTGGTAGTTAAATTCTGCGATTGTATTCAGGATTTTATTGAAAAATTGAGGATTATCAAAATTGGGCGCATATATATTTACCAAAGTGATTGGTGTAGCATGGATCTCTCCTGTAACTATAAGATATCTCCCTTCCTTATTTGATATAATGTTCTTTGATTGGAATGGTATTCCTTTGCGAATAATAATTGCGGTGCCTCCGGATTTCGAAGTATGTGAGGAGTGAAATGTTTTGCCTTTCCAATTCGCCCTCAATCTCATCTGATCTTGATGTTTAAGATGCGTTTCTTGTAGAAAAGTAATGTCCGTGTTGTATGATTTCAACTGAGCTAGTATTTTGCCCCTTTTAATTGGTTCATTAATACCCCTTATATTCCAGCTACACAGTGTGATTCCTCCCATTTTCTTTTGTTTATCATCTTGCATTTTCGCTGATTTTAATACCCTTATTTATTACGGTGCATCCATACCTCAGGACTCTGGATATTTGGGGGGCGTTTATATTACTAACTTCCTTGGTAGATCCCTTTTGTGATTGTCCTTGAAAAAAAGCCACATAGTTGTGACATATTGTGATTAAAAAAAAAATTGAACTGGTAAAATTACAGTGTCTGGAGTATTCGACACTGTAGTGAGTGTCCCACCCGTCTGTGGCATTCGACATCTATTCGACTTCCGAAGTTGATGTTGTACAATTAGCTCCGCTCCCTTCATTACTCTAAACCTAGGAGGGCGGTACCATTTCAAAATCAGTTATATTTCACTCAATTACACAATATATATATATATATTTCATTCAGACTTATCAGATCTTGTGTTCAGCTACTGTGAAATTTATATATCTAACACTTTTATCTACTAATTATTTATAATTAGTTATACCTTTGATAATAGTAAGCTGTTGGCTGAAAGGGTTAACCAGAATCAGGCTCCTTGAATTTTGCCAGGTGCCTGAGTCTCCTCCCTTCCCCACACGAACTACATAGCACTTAAACTTTCAGTATTATCTACGTTAGTTCTAAAATTTGTTATTTATTATTTCTTTATCCCCGCTTAACTGTCTCGCTCTATATACGAGCTAGTCAGTCTTTTTAACACGTTATTACATTTTGCCCATTATATAGTTTAAATTAGTTTCCATTTATATTTCTATATTAGTATTGTTAATTATTGTTAATTTTCTATATTTTGTAAAGCTATTTTAAGATCTTAAACCGCCATTTGTCATTGTGATGTTTTCCACATTCGGCTCTGCTGTTCGTCTCTGCGTTGCTTATCAGTCTTTCCTTCATTTTGAACAAAGAATGTCCTTGAGTTGAATTCCAAAGCGTCCAAAGGAGATAAGGTGTCTAGACCAGCGCACGTGGAAATGCTCTTCCATTTTAAACTTTTAGAAAATGGTATTTCTTCCCTTATCTTCAGGTGTTCTCTGTGAAGTAATAAAAGGAAAGAATTTGTCCATATCGTCCCGCTGCCTTGATTAATCTTCTGTTTCTGCCACAATCTCTTGGGCATATTTATAAGATGCGTCCGAATTAGTGAAAGTTTTCTCTTTTCCCTTGAAAGTAATGCGCATCCTGGCCGGATAAAAAACGCCACATCTGACATCTTTAACTCCATGAAGAATCTGTCTTGTCTGTGAGAACTTTCTTCTCTTTTGCACGATCTCATAGGGATAATCCCGGAAAAGTTTAATAGACTCGTTTCCAAACGTCACCTTCACTCCGTATTTGATTTTTTTCCATCAGCTCTTCAAGTGCTGAAATGTCCCGAAGTTTGACTATGATCTGTCGTGGGTGGGCTGGATCTGCTTGTGATCTTGGCTTAAATCTAGGTATTCGATGTGCCACTTCAATTTCCGGTTCCACAGGTAAATTGAGTACATGTTTGATTAAGTTGGCAGTGAACTCACGGGCGTTGTTTCCCTCTGCCCCTTCTGTTACTCCCAGTATTCGTAAATTTTGGCGTCTTGAGCGAGCTTCGAGATCAAGACATTTATCTGAGACTTTCGCCAGTTGACTCTTGAGGCTGTCTAGTTCTAGCTTCATTCCCTGTATATCTTCAGCCATTTGTTCAACAACTGTTTCCATGTCTTTCATTGCAGTTACATGTGAAGAAACAATTACATGCACAGCCTCAAACTTCTTCGTAGACTCTTCTTCCCCTTTATTAATTCTCCCCGTTAGCTCTTCTTGCACATCCTCAATTCGTTTTTGTATAATGCCAATGCAGTCAATAACTTTTTGATTACCCGCATTGATGTTCGACATATTTTCCATCAATTTAACATTAATATTTTCCATCATTTTTGAGTTTCCAGCCTCAATATCCTTTCTCAGTTCTCTTACCGAGTTCTTTATCTCCTCCATTTCATTTTTCTCCTTAGTAGCCATCTCAGGAGGAGCCATCTTGGTGAACGGCTGCTAGCCAGCAGCCGTCCGTTTTAAATCCGTATTTTTTAAAATAGTTTTTAGTGAGTCCTGTTTTTTGTTTGTAGGTGATATGGTCTTTTTAATGTGGGGGGGGGGTAGGTGTAAACTTTATTTCTAGGTCCCTACCTGGTCGGTGTGGCAGCCTTTTCTCCGGGCTGCCCGTCGACCCGTCCTCGTGGCCTACCTGCGGGCTTGGAGCGCCGTTTCCTGGCGGGGACCGCCCAGCACCTCGGCCTCGGCGGCGGCACAGCATTGAAGCGCTGGAGTGGAGCGGGCGATGCCTTGCCTGGGTCGCCGCGCTGGAGCGACGCGCTGGAGCTCTGGCGAGCTGGACCGCCGAGAGCAACATCTCCGGGCTGCGGGTCTGCGGAGCGGAGAGGCGGCAGTGCGGAGAGGCGGCAGTGCGGAGAGGCGGCAGTGCGGAGAGGCGGCGCCGACTTTTTCATCGGGAGCCTGGGAGCTCCAAACCGGCGCGGCCTTGTCGGCTTCGGCAGCCGCGGGCTCCAACCAAGAAGCGGCCGTTCCAGGTGGCCCAGCCGCTGAAAGGACTCTCCCGACGCCGGGGCAAGACCACCCGGTGAGAACGGCCAGGGACATCGGGCCTCCGTAGAGGCAATTGCGGTGGCCTCAATAGGCCTGACTTTGGGGTGAACATGGGGTGGGGACTGGACATTGTGCCTTCCCCCTCAGTGCTATCCACTGTGGGGGGATGATTTTTTTGTCTAATTGTAGTCCTGTAGGTCTGTGTCCAAGATGGCTGCCGTGAAGAGAGAGTGGACGCTGGCGCGCTTTGGCTGCCGCTGCTCTCTCTTCACACTGTGTTTTTGATTTTCTGTTTTTGGATTGAATTCTGTTTTTAATTTGTGTCTCTGTGATGTCTTTATTACTTGTTATATTCCGATTATATGTTATTCCGATTACTATGTAAGGTGACCTTGAGATGTCTGAAAGACGCCCATTAAATAAAATTTATTATTATTATTATTATTATCTTGTAGCCATTCCAGAATCCACTTCAGAGGTCTGTTCTTCAGGTTTCTGGGTTTTCAGCAGTTGTTTTGAGATTGTTCTCTGAGGGCTCTGAGCTGGCGATGTTTTTTTCATTTAAAAGCCTTTATCCTCCGTTTAAATCACAGCGCTTACTGATGACGTCATCAGCGCGACGTCCCGGGGCTCCGGTAAGTTTTTTTAATTGGTCCCGACCTCCAGACCCGATTTTAACGCGAAAGATCGCGATTTTACAGCAGCGGAGCTAAAAGTTGCGGCTGCTAGTCCAGCATGGCGCCACCGGAATTCCCTGGGCACCATTGTTAACCTGGCTGACAAACCACGATCCTACCTTGTGGACTGTGAGGGAGCGGTATACCGGAGAAGTCGACAACACCTGCTTGCTGTGCGGGAACCTCGTCCACCTTATGCCCCTGTCCCACTTAGGAAACCTGAACGGAAACCTCTGGAGACGTTGCGCCCCACCCAAGGTTTTAATTGCAAATTGTCCCTAATATGTAGGATAGTGCAGTGTACATTGCTGAGTGGGCTGAAGGGCCTGTTTGGGCATTGTATCTCTAAACTAAACAAAACTAAACTCAATCTGCTCTCTGTACCATCTGATGTTAAGTGACGGCCGACCATGAAAAAACTTATATTTCTAGAAAGCACAAGACTATGCTTATTCCTTCAACACCATAAACTGGTGCAGATATAAAAGAAACATTTCTTCTCCTTAACTAATTTTTATTCTTATAGAGGAAGTGTCACAACTAAAAGTGTGATTTTAACACTGAGCCCTCTGCCTTTTAGTCAAGCTGCCTTTTGGAAAGATTCATCAGTTATAAGGATGAGCAATCAATTGGTCACGAACCATCATTCAGAGAAACTATTTACACGTACATCTAAAGATAATTGGGACAATTAATCTCTAAGTTGATTTGCTTATTAATCTAATTTTCCTGATTTGAAGATGGTCAATGTTTGCAAAAGTGTCACAGAAGAATTTTAAATGTTACACGTACTGTTTTTAAGTGACCATAAGGCAAGGCGGCAGTGACGAGAGCGGGCGCCGACTTTTTAATCGGGAGCCTAGGAGCTCCAAACCGGCGCGGCCTTGTCGGCTTCGGCAGCCGCGGGCTCCAACCAAGAAGCGGCCGTTCCAAGTGGCCCAGCCGCCGAAAGGACTCTCCCGACGCCGGGGCAAGACCACCCGGTGAGAACGGCCAGGGACATCGGGCCTCCGTAGAGGCAAATGCGGTGGCCTCAATAGGTCTGACTTTGGGGTGAACATGGGGTGGGGACTGGACATTGTGCCTTCCTCCACAGTGCTATCCACTGTGGGGGGATGATTTTTTTTTTTTTTTTTGTCTAACTGTAGTCTTGTAGGTCTGTGTCCAAGATGGCTGCCGTGAAGGGAGAGTGGACGCTGGCACGAATTGGTTGCCGCTGCTCTCTCTTCACACTGTGTTTTTGATTTTCTGTTTTTGGATTGAATTCTGTTTTTAATTTGTGTCATTGTGATGTCTTTAATTACTTGTTTTACTCCGATTATATGTTTTTATTCCGATTACTATGTAAGGTGTCCTTGAGATTTTGTATGAAAGGCGCCCATTAAATATAAAATTTATTATTATTATTATTATAAAGGCAGACAGTATTTGATTTTGGTGGAAAGGAATAACTCATAATAACCTCTCCTATCCTTGGAGTTTATTTCTGTTGATCAATACTGTACAGCAATGAAAGTTGATGGAAGTGAATGGTTTTAGATGTAGTCTCTTCTGTTATAATGGTGAATGATCACATGTACTTATGCCAGCAGTAAAAGTAATTGGAAACTATTTGTAGGGACCAGGGACATGGCCGGTAATCAGTTATTGAATTGCCACTGATCTGCTGTGTCATCAGACTAAGCCAGAAAGTGCTGATGACACCACACTGTACTACAGCTGCATGTTATCTTTCACAGAGCTAAATACATGAATTATCTGTCATAGTGGCAGTGGGTTTATAGGATTGCTTGAGAATTAAACAGACAAAGAAACATATATCCTACCCAGTCCCCACCAAATATCCATCACCCATTTACACTCACCATACTTTAATCCTATACGTAGGAAGGAACTGCAGAGGCTGGTGCAGATATGAAAGAAACAATTCTTCTCCTTAACTAATTTTTATTCTTATAGGGGAAGTGTCACAACTAAAAGGGTGATTTTAATGAGCTGCCTTTTGGAAAGATTCATCAGTGACAAGGATGAGCAATCAATTGGTCACGAACCATCATTCAGAGAAACTATTTACATGTTCATCTAAAGATAATTGGGACAATGAATCTCCGTTGATTTGTTTATTAATCTAACCTTCCTGATTTGAACATGCTCAATATATTCAAAAGATACATTCACAGAAGAACTTTAAATGTTACACGGCGTACTGTTTTTAAGTGACCATAAAGGCAGACAGTTTCCGGTTTATTTTATTTTATTTTTGTTTTTATTTTATTAGATGTAAGTACAATAATGTGGTCCCATAGATACCTAATATATATTGACATGTTACTTTTTATATACAACTTCTTATTATTTTTTTTAGCAGTAAAAGAAAGAAAAGAAAGAGAATAGTAGAGAAATAGAGAAGTGTGTGATACCGAAAAGTGAGAAGAAGGAATGGAGAAAAGAGAGAAAATAGAGAGAGAAAAAGAAGAGATAGGAAACAGGAGATTGAAGGAGAAATAGCTATTTATTATTCTTGACCACCCTTCACCCGTTTGGTGGTTAATTCGGCTTTGGATTTTTTTTAAATTGCAAATTGTCCCTAATTTGTAGGATAGTGCAGTGTACATTGCTGAGTGGGCTGAAGGGCCTGTTTGGGCATTGTATCTGTAAGAATTGTATTTTTATTCTTATAGAGGAAGTGTCACAACTAAAAGTGTGATTTTAACACTGAGCCCTCTGCCTTTTAGCCAAGCTGCCTTTTGGAAAGATTCATCAGTGACAAGGATAAGTCACGAACCATCATTCAGAGAAACTATTTACATGCACATCTAAAGATAATTGGGACAATGAATCTCCAAGTTGATTTGCTTATTAATCTAATTTTCCTGATTTGAAGATGGTCAGTGTTTGCAAAAGTTACAGTCACAGAAGAACTTTAAATGTTACACGTACTGCTTTTAAATGACCATAAAGGCAGACAGTATTTGATTTTGGTGGAAAGGAATAACTCATAATAACCTCTCCTATCCTTGGAGTTTATTTCTGTTGATCAATACTGTACAGCAATGAAAGTTGATGGAAGTGAATGGTTTTAGATGTAGTCTCTTCTGTTATAATGGTGAATGATCACATGTACTTATGTCAGCAGTAAAAGTAATTGGAAACTATTTGTAGGGACCAGGGACATGGCCGGTAATCAGTTATTGAATTGCCACTGATCTGCTGTGTCATCAGACTAAGCCAGAAAGTGCTGATGACACCACACTGTACTACAGCTGCATGTTATCTTTCACAGAGCTAAATACATGAATTATCTGTCATAGTGGCAGTGGGTTTATAGGATTGCTTGAGAACTAACCAAAGTCAAAGAAACATATATCCTACCCAGTCCCCACCAAATATCCATCACCCATTTACACTCACCATACTTTAATAGTAAGATTAAACGAGAACTTACCAGTTTGAAGTTTGATCTTGATTTTATGAGGAGTTACGATGAGCGATTACGTGAAGAAGGGCCGTCCGTCTGCGTGCGCGTCAATCTTAAAAGCAGCGGTGTTAAATCACAGATAAAAATGAAGACCTGAGAATAGTAAGATTGTGAAAAACTTGAACTTCCATATGACCTTGATAATATGAGGGTGGGAGCGGTGGGCACGTAATCGCTCATCGTAACTCCTCATAAAATCAAGATCAAACTTCAAACTGGCAAGTTCTCGTTTAATCTTACTATTTTACTTCGGAGTCACGTGAGTGACTACGTGAAGATTTCAAAGCTCTGTGATTTTACGCCGGTTACGAATCCAGGCGTCACACACTGAATGGATTGACCATGGATGCGTGTAATCATTAAAGCATTCAGACATTACGTAGTTAAGTAAAGAAACTGATGCTTTAAATGAAAGAAAAGTTTTAAAAAAAGTTACCCCTCCCAACCTTGGGGGGGAAACTAAGGGACAGAACTTAAAATGGTACGTGCAAACACCCCCAGTCCGGTTATAGGTTTGTTATAAAACCGGTGGACCGTTATTTAATTCGTCCATCCTGCAGCTACTAGGATGTCGTCAAGGGGCACGTCCATAGCTCTTGCTGCCGACGTAGATGCAGCCCTGGTGGAGTGAGATTTAACCACATAAATGTTTACTCCTGCTACCGCCATTACCTCTTTTGACCATCTGGAGATGGTTTGAGTTGACACCTTTTGGTGTGGTTTTTTTATGGCTGATGAGGACCGATTGTTCTGTGCCTCTGAGATTCTCCGTAACTCTCAGATAGTGGTGTTAGTATGTTACCACCCACAAAACCGTTGGTCCTCTGGATATGCCAAGAACTGGATCTCCATCCCTGGCATTCCTGGCCTGCTCTGTTTATCATGTTCCTGATTAGGAATGTTATGTTGTTCATATTGGTGGTCATGTAGTCCAACCGTAGCTTTTGCAGTGTCTAGACTCTTTGTCAGCATACCACCTTCAGGGTTAGTTATAGGTGGTCCCCACTGTCAAAGTAGGGCTTGTACCACGCCCACATCCCATGTGTCAGTGTACCTTGGCCTTGGAGGTCTTAAATTGTAAATTCCCTTCATGAATTTTGTTGTAAAGGGGTGCGTTCCTATCGAACTGTGCCCTGCTTCCGGCATCAGATTGGAGGAGAGTGCGCCTCTGGCACTATAGATGCACTATAACTTAGTTTATAGTTATAGTACAGTTGATAGGAACTACAAGACATCCGTTATCCGAACTGTGTTGTATTTGTTCGGACAGTCCTATGCCTTGAAATGGCCTCCTCAGAATCTGCAGACCAACAAGTTATACGTTCATGTAGTGGATGATTACTCCCTGTAACTGGGTTCACTAGGAGGTCCCTGCTCTTGGGTACAGCCATTACTGGCTGGACTATAATTCCCAAAATTTTTGGGGACCAGGCTTGAGTAGGCCAATCTGGCACTACCAATATGCCTGTGGCTTAGTCTTGCTTGATTTTTGTCAAGCATCGGTTTTTGAGACAAATTGGCGGAAAGCATACATAAATATTCCTCCCCAATTGAGGGAGAAAGCATCCACTGCCTTGCTCCTGGATCCAGCTCGCAGGACACATATCTGGGTAACTAATGGTTAGTCTACATGCAAACGGATCAACATCTGGTATGCCAAATCGTGTAGTTATTTTGTTAAATACTGTCTGATTCAACATCCATTCTGTGTTGTTATTAAACATTCATGATCCAGCATCTGTCACCGTGTTATATCTACCTCGTAGATTTCCCAAATATTCCTCTCGATACACCAGTGCCAAATGAGGTTCGACAATCTGTCGTAAGATACAGATTTTACATCACCCTTGTTAATGGATATATGCCACCGCAGTGGTGCTATCAATCTGAATTTGAACAAGCACCAGTTGCATATCGCTACAGAGAACCTTGAGTCTATATTGTGCCCCCAACAATTCTGGGTAATTGATTCCATGTGTTGGGGAATTACAGACTCCTGCTCATTCCATCTGCCCCCACAGCTTTAGACTGTGTTGGTGTCTCCCCATCCTTAGCCGCTTGCATAGGTCTGAAGAACCCTCGATGGCTTTCAAGCAAAATTTCCCTGAGCTGTCTCCCATTCGTTATCCACCATAGTTATTCAACAATGGCCTCTGCTGGCAATCCATAGTTTGCCAATTCGGACTGCATATAATTTGAGTGTTCATTCCTTTGCTTGCTGTAAGTTCTGGTAATGCAAAGGCCCGTACTGCTGGGAATGCAGCTACTATTTGCCAATTACACTCGCTGTTTGCCTGATAGATGGCTAGAATTTGACTATCAGGTCATTGCAGGCTTAATTAATATTGTCGTTTGCCCCTAGGCAAAGTCACCAACATATTTACTGTTTTTGATAGTAAATTCTAGGTAATCAATTACCCTTGTAGGTGTCAATTTTGATTTAACTGGATGGATGAGGTAACCAATTCTTTCAACCAGGGTTTTGGTTTGCTTGACATGCTTCTGCCAATTCTTGGTGACTCCAAAATGAAAAAGTCCTCCAAATATGCCATTACTATGTGGTTTTGAGACCTTTGTAGGCCCAGAATTGGTTTCCGTAGTTTTTGCAATAGTCTAGGAGCTGATGTCAACCCATTTGGCAGATCCATACCATCCAGTTAAACTTCAAATATCTCCTGTTCTTAGTGAATAGACACTGAATAGTATGCATCTTTGAGGTCGATGCATGCCATGTGACCATTCTATAGGAAGCTCCTATAAAACAGTAGTTAAACCGTAACAAAATTACTGTTTCTAAAAGTCTATACTGCACAAATGAGTTACACCTGGATGAAGTGACATCCTCCATCTGTCACATGTCCTGAATGGCAATCCTGCCCAAAAATACTGGGCCTGCCTCGAAGACAATTCCAGTCCGAGTTCCAAGTCTGCTTGGAACCTGTGTATGTTGTGCAGTAATATTATCACGTTATTATCTGTTTTTAAAAACCCCGTTCTGAAATTTCTTGTTATTGTCATTTTGAACAAGAACACAAGAGTAAATTACCAACATGTAACTGCTCCACAATCCCTTGTTTCAGTAAACCCAGACCCACCTACCTCCATGGCTACCGGTGGTCTTGTGGTAAGCCCAAAGGCCCCTGATGCGGATTCCTTTCCTCTCCTTGATTGGGAGTAGGACTGGTAAGGAGTGTGGATTCCATGTTTCTCCCGACCTCTGCTTGGGTCTAGTCTGAAACCTCATCATACTGAGCCTGCCTTGTAGGACAATTCTGGCCATTATTTTGAGTCTGCCTTGAAAGACGACTCTGATCATATTTCCGTGCCCAGCTTTCAAGCTACCACCGGATTCAGTGAACCACTCCACTGAGAGTGAGGTTCGTAGGCAGCCCTGAAAACAGGTGCTGCCGCAGGCCCCTGAGGATACCTGTGCTGACATGGCCCTTCCAGTGGACCTAAATGAGATTCTAGCTTTGGTCAGACTGAAAAGGACCATGAATGCTCCTCTCCTTAGAGCAGGAGACATTTGTGCAGCCCTGAAAACAGGTGCTGCTGCCTGCGGGTTCTCCATAATACCCGGGCTGTCAAGAGCTAGATTCCATCCAGGGAAGCACCCAGTGGAACCTGGATGATTGCAGAAGCACTTATTTTCTGTTTGTTTGTATGGAAGCTTATTATTCCTTTTATGTAAAGCATTTTGGTGTTGACTTAAACAGTGCAATATAAGAAAAACTTACTTACTTACTTCCTTTCTTCTGCTTGTCCCTGGGAAGGTTCCCCCCCCTCTCTTTGTACTCTGATTCAGAGTGGTTTCTTCCACATGTAGTTCCCCCTTCAATGGGGAAGACATTGGGCTGCCCCATGTGCGAGGCTCCCGGCACCGGCACTGCTGTAGGCCGTGCTGATACTGCTCCTTCCTTTGGAGCAGATTATTGTTGGAGCAACTTCTCCATAAGTTGCTCCATGTGGGAGAAGTCGTCCACAGACGCTCTCCATTGAGGGAGGGTATCCCTCTTCCCCGGACTCATCTGAGTCAACGGGTTAGTTTAGACTTGCGGGTGGCATTACGTCCCGCAGGACAACCATGGAGCTCCTGCTCCCGCGCAAAGTCTCCTGCCGATTCTGCTGTCGGCGCTAATGTCGGGAACAAGACCGTCGCCCGCTATTTGGAAAGCTGCGGTCTTCGGCAGCCGACATCCCCGCGGGCCGTCTCCTCGACATCTGGGCTCTGAAAAAAACTTCAAGCCCGAAAGAACGCAGGTAAGTGATTTCAACTTCCCTTACCTGCTCATCCCGACGGCCTGGGAGGCTCAATGCCTGCCAGTCTGTCGTGCGTGTTGCGTTCAGACGTAATGACGCGCATGCAGACGGACGGCCCTTCTTCACGTAGTCACTCACGTGACTCCGAAGTAAAATCCTATATGTAGGAAGGAACTGCAGAGGCAGGTTTAACCCGAAGATGGACACAAAATGCTAGAGTAACTCAGCGGGACAAGCAGCATCTCTAGAGAGATGTAATGGGTGATGTTTCAGGTCGAGACCCTTCTTCAGATGGAAGAAGTATAGACTGCCCGTCTATACATTAATCCTACTTAATCTTCTATATTTACAGTACATCCCCATCCCCTCGTGGCCCCACTACAATCAGTGTAAAGAAGGGTCTTGGCCCGAAACGCCACCTATCCATGTTCTCCAGAAATGTTGCCTGATCCTCTGAGTTGCTCCAGCACCTTTGTCCAATTTTATTGCATTTGTATTCTCCCTACATTCTCATCAAATCCAGATTCTACCCCTATACTAGCACTATAGGGCGGCACGGTGGTGCAGTGGTAGAGTTGTTGCTTTATAGCGCCAAAAACCAGGGTTCAATCCTAACTACGGGTGCTGTCTGTTTGGAGTTTGATATTCTCCACGTGACCTTGTGGGATTTCCTTGGGTGCTCATGGATTCCTCCCACACTCCAAAAACGTACATGTTTAAAGGTTAATTGGCTTTGGTAAAAATTTGAATTGGAGCGTTGGAGCATAATGCCCCTGTCCCACTTAGGAAACCTGAACAGAAACCTTGGGTGGGTCGCAAAGTCTCTAGAGGTTTCCGTTCAGGTTTCCTAAGTGGGACAGGGGCATTATGCTCCACCGCTCCAGTTCCAGCCGCCCGCTGCCATGTCTCCTGCCCGTCCCCGTCCCCGCATGCCTTGCACCCCTCCACGTACAACGGTTGTGACTAGCCACGGGGCCTCCCCTCCTGCACGTTCTCCTTTTCGGTCACCACAAGCCTCTACCGCGCCATTCTCGCCTCCGGATTCTCCGCCTCATCTTTCAGGAGAGGGAGGAGAGGGTCTGGTCCGGACGCACTCGGGCCGTGTCAGTAGACCGCCAGATAGAAATTGCGAGTATGTTTAACTCTATGGCACGGGTGCCCTTTCACATTTAGCTTTTAGGGGGAAGGATGTAGATTGACTATGCATGTTAACCAATCACACACAGTTAGCATCATTAATCCCACCCCGCTATAACGCTTATATTAACACTTGCTTCTGGCACTATTCAGTTCGAGCAGCAGTTGGCATGTTCTGACATCTAACCATCCTTCAAAGTTTAAGTGTTGATTAAAGATGATTTTGGATCACATAGCGTGCCTGGAGTTCGTCTACAGAGATGATTAAGGATAAGAGTAGAGGTGTGGAAAGAGATTCCAGAGTGCCAGAGATCATGGGAAAGATGGGCCAATTTGTTTTGGTGCAAGTAGGTATGTTACAAAACTTAACTTCAGCGGCGCTGCAATTCTGCCGCTGGCCGTGTGCACGATTTTGCCGTGTTTGAGGGGGGGGGGGGCAGGGTTAAAATGGGGTTTTTTCCCGACCTGGTCCTCAATTATATTTGTTGGAGTGCAAGATATTGCTAAAGAATCGTTCCTCTGTGTGTTTTAAAAAAAAATTCACCCGACAAGTTAATCGCTGGAGTCATTTTAAAACCAGCTTCTGAAGCCGTCAATGCCGACCACTGGGACGGATTTTATGGAGGACCAGGTAAAAGAATGTTGTAGTGGCCTGGTCGAGGTCAGGAAAAGACCGGACACCAGGCGGATTCTAAAGAAGCTTTTTAATGGTAGCAGTACGAGAACACACACACGACACCCTGATCTCCGCCCCTGGGGAGTCGTCAGGAAACCCCGTATCTCCGCCCCTGGGGAGTCGTCAGGAAACCCCGTATCTCCGCCCCTGGGGAGTCGTCAGGAAACCCCGTGGCAGACCAACGCCCCTGTCCCTCAATCGGCGAGGGGGATGATCCAAGGAGTGGCCTACCCCACAGGGACCGCCACAGGACCCCCCCAAGTACCCGAGGTACGAAACGGACAGGAGGGCGTACACGGCGGCCAGCCCGGGTGCACACAACGCTCGGCCCTGGAACAGGCGCCTGGTCAACAAGTGCGGGGGACGAAGTAGCCAGAGGAGGAGGTACCCTAGACAGGGGCCGCCCTCGCTTTCGGGGCAGCGCTACCAGCGCCGGCCGATCGATATCGATATGTGCTGGCTTCAACCGCGCAACTGAAACAGTCTCACGCCGACCCCCAATGTCCAGGACGAAAGTCGACGAGCCATGTTCCAAGACCCGGAAGGGACCTTCGTACGGCCGCTGTAGAGGTGTCCGATGTGCATCCCTGCGCAGAAAAACAAACTGGCAGTTCTCCAGAGCAGAGGGAACGTGCGGACGGAAGGACCCATGACGAGACGTGGGCACCGGCGCCAGCTTGCCCACCGTCTGCCGAAGACGTTGCAGAGCGTCCGAAGGCTGCTCCACCTGGCCACGTGCTGGCGGGATGAACTCCCCGGGCACCGTTAACGGAGACCCATACACCAACTCGGCGGAGGAGGAGGCCAAGTCCTCCTTGGGTGCGGTGCGTATCCCCAGCAAAACCCACGGTAGAGCGTCTACCCAGTCTGGGTCAGTGAGCCGCGCCCTCAGGGCACCCTTAAGCTGCCGGTGAAACCGCTCCACTAGGCCGTTCGACTGCGGGTGGTACGCCGTCGTGTGGTGCAGACGAACACCCAGGAGGCGTGCCATGGCCGACCACAGCTCTGACGTGAACTGAGGCCCCCGGTCGGACGTTATGTCCAGTGGAACACCGAACCGGGCGATCCAGTGCGCCAGCAATGCTCGAGCACAGGTGGTTGTTGTGGAATTCTGTAGCGGAATGGCTTCAGGCCACCGCGTGAAGCGGTCCACAATGGTGAATAGGTACGTCATGCCCTGGGACGACGGCAGCGGCCCCACGATGTCCACATGAATGTGGTCAAAACGTTTATGAGGAATGGGGAACTCCTGCAATGGCGCGTGCACATGTCGTTGCACCTTGGCAGTCTGGCACGGGATGCAAGTGCGCGCCCAATGTCCAACCTCCTTCCGCAGCCCGTGCCACATGAAGCGGGAGGCTACCAGGGCTACTGTCGCCCTGATGGAGGGATGTGCAAGTCCATGGAGCACGTCAAACACCCTGCGCCGCCAGGCGATGGGAACGATGGGTCGCGGAACTCCAGAGGAGACATCGCACAGCAGCGTGGTACCCCCAGGGCCACAGACAACGTCCTCCAACTGCAGGCCCGAGACCGCCGTACGGTAGGCGACAATCTCCTCGTCGGCAAGCTGAGCGGCTGCCAGGGCGGAATAGTTGATCCCCTCACCGACCTGGAGAACCGTGTGGACTGCAGGTCTTGATAAGGCATCGGCCACCCTGTTAAATTTGCCCTCAATGAACCGGATGGAGGTAGTGTACTCGGACACATACGCCAACTGCCTCTGCTGCCGGGCAGACCACGGGTCTGATACCTTGGCGAACGCGAAGGTCAGTGGCTTGTGGTCCGTGAATGCAGTGAATGGTCTCCCCTCCAGAAAATACCGGAAATGACGTACGGCGAGATACAGGGCAAGGAGCTCACGGTCGAAGGCGCTGTAACGACGCTGAGGACCACTGAGATGCCTGCTGAAGAAGGCAAGTGGCCGCCAGGAACCCTCAACGAGCTGCTCCAACACTGCCCCAACCGCAACCTCAGAAGCATCCACCGTCAAGGCGGTCGTGGCGTCCTCTCGTGGGTGGACGAGCATTGTGGCATCAGCCAGTGCCTCCTTAGCCCTCTCAAATGCCGCTGTTGCTTCCACGGACCAATCAACCTCCCTGCGATGACCAGCAATCAGGTGGAAAAGCGGACGCATGACTGCAGCCGCTGACGGCAGGAAGCGGTGATAGAAAGTGACCATCCCCACGAATTCCTGCAGGCCCCTAACTGTGGTCGGACGGGGGAACCTGCGGATAGCGTCCACCCTGGTCGGCAGAGGCACCACCCCTTGTGCAGTCACGCGGTGGCCGAGGAAGTCGATAGCCGTCACCCCGAAACGGCACTTGGACGCGTTGATAGCCAAACCGAAATTGCTGAGGCACTGACACAGTTGACGGAGGTGGGTGCAGTGCTCCTGCCGCGAGCGACTGGCTACGAGTATGTCGTCCAGGTACACAAAGACAAAGTCCAATTCGCGGCACACGCAGTCCATAAGCCGCTGAAAGGCCTGCGCGGCATTCTTCAACCCAAACGGCATCCGCACAAACTCGAACAGACCAAATGGTGTGATAATTGCCGTCTTCGGGATATCGTCGGGGCGGACCGGAATCTGATTGTACCCCCGCACGAGGTCCACCTTGGAAAATATGGATGCTCCAGCAAGATGGGCATTGAAGTCCTGAATGTGCGGGACCGGATACCTGTCGGGGACGGTCGCATCGTTCAGGCGACGGTAATCCCCACACGGGCGCCAGCCCCCGTTCTTCTTAGGGACCATGTGGAGCGGTGAGGCCCATGGGCTACCGGAGGGTCGCACGATGCCCATCGCCTCCATCTGGCGGAACTCCTCCCGAGCTAGACGGAGCTTGTCTGGGGCGAGACGACGTGCTCGGGCGTGCACAGGCGGGCCAGTAGTGGGGATATGGTGCTCCACCCCGTGCTTCGGGGTGGAGGAGCGGAAGTGGGGTTCGAGAATGCCGGGAAAATCTGCCAGGATGCGCGCGAAAGTCGCATCCACGGATGACAGGGGGCCATCAGGGCGTACTACCGGATCACCAGTACGGAGGAAGACCGGCTCCAGCGTGACAGAGTGCATCAGGCGCCGCCGCTTGACATCCACGAGCAGTGAATGGGCTTGAAGGAAGTCGGCGCCCAGCAGCGGCTGGGAAACGTCTGCAATGACGAACCTCCACGAAAACGAGTTGCGACAAAGTTGAGCGGGATGGTGCGAAACCCGTAGGTGCGAATAGCACTCCCGTTCGCCGCGGTGAGGAGGGGGCCTTGTTTGCCCGCACGGATGTCGGCAATGGAGGGAGGCAGAACACTCACTTCCGCACCAGTGTCGACGAGGAAAGCAGTACGAGAACACACACACGACACCCTTATCCCTACCCCTCGGGAGTCGTCAGGAAACCCCGTATCTCCGCCCCTGGGGAGTCGTCAGGAAACCCCGTGGCAGACCAATGCCCCTGTCCCTCAATCGGCGAGGGGGATGATCCAAGGAGTGGCCTACCCCACAGGGACCGCCACAGGACCCCCCCCAAGTACCCGCCGGCACGTGGCCAGGTGGAGCAGCCTTCGGACGCTCTGCAACGTCTTCGGCAGACGGTGGGCAAGCTGGCGCCGGTGCCCACGTCTCGTCATGGGTCCTTCCGTCCGCACGTTCCCTCTGCTCTGGAGAACTGCCAGTTTGTTTTTCTGCGCAGGGATGCACATCGGACACCTCTACAGCGGCCGTACGAAGGTCCCTTCCGGGTCTTGGAACATGGCTCGTCGACTTTCGTCCTGGACATTGGGGGTCGGCGTGAGACTGTTTCAGTTGCGCGGTTGAAGCCAGCACATATCGATATCGATCGGCCGGCGCTGGTGGCGCTGCCCCGAAAGCGAGGGCGGCCTCTGTCTAGGGTACCTCCTCCTCTGGCTACTTCGTCCCCCGCACTTGTTGACCAGGCGCCTGTTCCAGGGCCGAGCGTTGTGTGCACCCGGGCTGGCCGCCGTGTACGCCCTCCTGTCCGTTTCGTACCTCGGGTACTTGGGGGGGAGGTCCTGTGGCGGTCCCTGTGGGGTAGGCCACTCCTTGGATCATCCCCCTCGCCGATTGAGGGACAGGGGCATTGGTCTGCCACGGGGTTTCCTGACGACTCCCCAGGGGCGGAGATACGGGGTTTCCTGACGACTCCCGAGGGGTAGGGATAAGGGTGTCGTGTGTGTGTTCTCGTACTGCTACCATTAAAAAGCTTCTTTAGAATCCGCCTGGTGTCCGGTCTTTTCCTGACCTCGACCAGGCCACTACACTGGTGACCCCGCGTCGTTCATCACGCATCGTGATGGAGAATAACGCAGTTGCGTTGAAGCTCCCAACTCTATGGACCGAAGAACCCGAAACCTGGTTCCAGCTGGCAGAGGCACAGTTTGCTGTGAGAGGTATCACGCAGGATGAGACTAAATATTATTATGTGGTTGGCTCGTTTGACCAACTAACTGCGAGGCGAGTTAAGCCTTTCCTCAGGGCCCCCCCGGTAACGAACAAATATGATGGCCTTAAAGCATTTATCATCAGGAGGTTTGGCCTGGGTGACGCCGAGCGGGCAGCTCGCATTTTCAGAATGGACGGCCTGGGCGACCGCAAGCCGTCTGCCCTCCTGGAAGACATGCTCACCCTAATGGGGGACCATGAGCCGTGTTTTTTATTTAAATATGCTTACCTGCAGCAGCTGCCTCCCGACATTCGCATGCAGCTCGCCAGGGATCCGTTTACCGACATGCAGGCGCTGGGTGAACAAGCCGACGAGCTGTGGAATTCTCACCATCACGTCGGGGTCACCAGTGTAGTGGCCTGGTCGAGGTCAGGAAAAGACCGGACACCAGGCGGATTCTAAAGAAGCTTTTTAATGGTAGCAGTACGAGAACACACACACGACACCCTGATCTCCGCCCCTGGGGAGTCGTCAGGAAACCCCGTATCTCCGCCCCTGGGGAGTCGTCAGGAAACCCCGTATCTCCGCCCCTGGGGAGTCGTCAGGAAACCCCGTGGCAGACCAACGCCCCTGTCCCTCAATCGGCGAGGGGGATGATCCAAGGAGTGGCCTACCCCACAGGGACCGCCACAATGTAGTTTATTTTTATGTATAAAAGTGTTTCTTAAGATGTATTTAATTCACATTTTAAGTTGCGAAACGGTGATTTTTCCCCCCGAAGAACCGGCAGTGTATTTGCTGCAGATATGGGGGTATAAATTCACCACATTCTGAACATTCCAAATGGTCCCATTCCAGAAAATCCCACTCGCAGGCTGATTTAAACTAATTATATGCTCTAATTTCAAGTCATCTAAGTAAGATTATTTCATATTTGTTTCAGAATGCTTCAATCAATAATAACTGAAAATTTCTTTCAGTTCTCTTAAATGTTAAGAAAGTTATCGGCTTTTAAATGTTCTCGATCACAGCTTTTGTGTTAAGTCAATGAAAAAGCAATAGGGAACAAGATGCCAATTTCCGAGTATGAAAATGGCCATAACTTTTGTAATACTGAAGATATGAAAGTGAATTAGGTGTCAAATTAAACTTCTTTTTATGCTTTATCTGATGGGATAAATTAAAGACTTGATTTTTTAAATCTAAAAATTTTGTAACATTGCTAGTGCAAGGTGGCGGACTCGACTCATTACCTTCAAATGGCCACTGAATTCCCATTAACAGGATAAATACTGAAATATTTAAAATAATTGCTTTCTCCTTCCCGTGACCTTTAATGAGTTTATCTCCACGCATCGGTACTAACCAGGTTCTTCATTCTATCTGGTAGCAAGTTTCACATTCTCTTCTTTCTGAGTGAGAAAGCCCAGAATCTGTAAAATAATAAAAACACGAAGTGCTAGAGCAAATCAGAGGGTCAGACAGCATCTCTGGAGAACATGGATAGGCAACGTTTCGGAATTTGACCCTTCTTCAGACTGATTGTAGTACAGGGGGGAGCTCGAAGAGAGGTGGGGGGCGGGATAAGGCCTGTCCCCGCCTCCCTTTTAGCTTTCAACCGCCCCCCCCCCCCCCCCCCCCGACTCCAATCAGGATTCGGACCTGAAACGTCGCCTGTTCATGTCTTCCAGAGATGCTGCCTGACCCGCTGAGTAATTCCGGCACTTTGAGTTCTCTCCTCAAGATTCCAGCATTTGCAGTTCCTTTGATTCTGAACAATTATATTTTATAATGTCTGAACAAAGATACTTTCTTTCCAGAATTGTGTACTTTGCAGAGCATTGCGTGGGGACTGGCCGAGGATTAACCCGAGTTCTGGTTCAAGCGCCTGCCAACCTTCAACAAACCGTTCTGAAATTATTGTAATCACTTGCAGAATGTAATTCTTGTGAACTGACAAAGGAATTTGTGCAAGCTGAAATCGGACATACCTCATTGCGTATCTAAGCTGGTCCCTGAGTCGTGCATTTGCACCAGGTTGCTGAGATCCACCGTGACACACCAACCTTGAACCTCGCCTCGCCAGTATCCCAGCGGTTAATGCTCCCAAACGCAGCCTCCGCCGGAGAGAAGAGTGAAATGTCACCGCTTTCTACAGTCGCGCCCGTTGCCATCCAGCGAGAGTTTTAGACATTGCTGTAAGGGACACTAAGTGAGAGCAGGTCACCCCCCCTCCTCCTACCCCCACCCCATTCCCTCCAACTCGAAGAAACACAGATCCCAAAAGAAATGCTTATTATTCATCGACTGCTCCCCCGCGGGCGAACCAAAGGTCCCAGAGCCGATGATCAGCGGCCAATGCATTAGACTCACTCCGAGTAAGTACACAAGCGGATACTCCGATCTTTCCTACTTTCTTTGTACGCATTATGATATTTGTTTTTGCATTGGTGAATTGTCCTCGTCTTTACGAGACACTGAAGGAATGATTCTTTGCATGGTTTCAAACTTTGACGCTGGCTGCGGGGAACTAAAATCGTAAGAGTGGCGTTTTTAAAAAAAAACATTTGCAACACAACAGAGTTTGTCCTTAGTGTTGTGGCGGTGCTTGGAGATCAGGGGAATCGGGCGAAGAAGATTTGAACAAGAGGCTGATGAGAACGATGATGATCTCGAATGGGATTGCACGATTCGCAGAATTGCGCGATTATCCGCCCTACAGATGCGGCAATGCCCGAGAGTTTTAGACGTTGTGTAACGTTGTGTAACGAGGAGTTTACTTAGATTTTGCAACGCAGCGATTCTCAGTAAATTCCTAATCGAACGGGCGGAATGTTTGACAGTACAGTAAAAGTATCATTAATCACCGAACGGTCGGAAAATTACTGGATGGACGGAGTTACTGAACGGTAGAAACAAGAAACTGCTGATGCTTTTTTACAAAAACAAACTACAAAGTGCTCGAGTAACTCAGAGGGTCAGGCAGCATCTCTAAAAAACATGGATAAGTGTGGTTTTGGTTGGGACCCTTCTTCAAACTGATGGTGGTGGGGAGGGGAAGGGGGAGAAAGCTGGAAGAGAGGAGGGACAGGAATAAACCAGGCAAGGGATAGGTGGATACAGGTGAGGGGGGGGGGGGGGGGGGGGGGGGTGTTGCATAGGCTGATGATTGGACAACGGCCAGAGATAAAAAGACTAAAGGAATGAGAAAAGTATAGAAGAGTTCCATGTCTCAGTGAATAAGGATACATAGAGATAAAAATGTGATTAGGACTCTGTTAAATGAAGAACTAGAGGGTATTGAGTCCTTCCTAGTGGACGATGGAGGTATAGAGTGACTGGCGGTCCATGGTAAAGATGAAGTAAAAGGGTCCTAGAAATTGAAAGTTATTGAAGAGTGAAGAACATGTGTAGTGTCCAGTATGTAGGTGGGAAGGGACTGATCAAGGTGGGGATAAGATGGAATCAAGGTATTTGGAGATTACGTTAATCATAATCACAATCATACTTTATTAGCCAAGTATGTTTTGCAATTTGATTTGCAATTTGATTTGCCGTGCAGTCATACCATTAAAAAGCACCAAAACACACAAAATACATTTAAACATAAACATCCACCACAGCAACTCCTCCACATTCCTCACTGTGATGGAAGGCGAAAAAAAGTTCACTCTCTTCCCTTCGTTGTTCTCTCGCGGTTGGGGGCCTCGAGCCTTCCGTTGACGGGACGATCTTGGTTCCCGTAGCCGGCTGCCGGGCCCTCCACGTTCGGGGCAATGTTGAAATCCGCAGGCCGCGGTTGGAGCGTCGATCCCAGGCAAAGGATTGGCTCCGATGGCAAGTCCACGTCCCCGCGGTGGGGCTCAAAGTCAGTCCCGAGCAAGGCCTCCAGCACCATGTGGTTAGGCCGCAGAGCGACCGGAGATACGATCCGGAAAACAATCGCGTCTCTGGCATGATAAGAGACTGAAAACAAATTTCCTCCGATCCCCTCCCCCACCCCCCATATAAAACAACCCAGAGAACACAAACTTTTCAAACACACTAAAATAACAAAAAAAAGACGAAAAGACAGATAGATAGACTATTGGCGAGGCTGCCATTGTGCCCCCCCACCACCCACCGGTGGTATATGTTCTAGTAGGTTGTCCCAAGGTAGACCAGTCATTGAAAGTAGGCATGCAGGTGCAGCAGGCAGTGAAGAAAGCAAATGGTATGTTAGCATTCATAGCAAAAGGATTTGAGTATAGGAGCAGGGAGGTTCTACTGCAGTTGTACAGGGTCTTGGTGAGACCACACCTGGAGTATTGCGTACAGTTTTGGTCTCCTAATCTGAGGAAGGACATTCTTGCCATAGTACAGAGAAGGTTCACCAGACTGATTCCTGGGATGTCAGGACTTTTATATGAAGAAAGACTGGATAGACTCGGCTTGTACTCGCTAGAATTTAGAAGATTGAGGGGGGATCTTATAGAAACTTACAAAATTCTTAAGGGGTTGGGCAGGCTAGATGCAGGAAGATTGTTCCCGATGTTGGGGAAGTCCAGAACAAGGGGTCACAGTTTAAGGATAAAGGGAAAATCTTTTAGGACCGAGATGAAAAAAAAATTTTTCACACAGAGTGTGGCGAATCTCTGGAATTCTCTGCCACAGAAAGTAGTTGAGGCCAGTTCATTGGCTATATTTAAGAGGGAGTTAGATGTGGCCCTTGTGGCTAAAGGGATCAGGGGGTATAGAGAGAAGGCAGGTACAGGATACTGAGTTGGATGATCAGCCATGATCATATTGAATGGCGGTGCAGGCTTGAAGGGCCGAATGGCCTACTCCTGCACATATTTTCTATGTTTCTACACCAGTGATTTAGTCTCTCCAGACCATGAGTGAAAGCCGACCTCAGTGAAACTGCTCCACAGAATATCAATTGTCGCTTGGAAGATTTGCACCTTTCAAGATAAATCTTTGACTATGCTGTTTTCATGACAGCAAAGTGGCATTTACACTTCTGTAAATTACATTTAATTCCAGTTCTCTGCATTCTGAGGTTACTGAAGATCAAAGATGATCTTTGCTGAAGATTTAGCCACAGGTGGTGTGGGTCGGGCTTCCGGGAATTCTGCACGGTGCTTATGTTTTCTGTTGCCCAGACATGATGGCCTTTATATGGACCAGACAGAAAGACTGGGGCGTTTCTGTGTGCTCCTGATGCATAGTTTTGAGGATCTAGATGCTATCACAAATGTTCTTTCTGCATCTAGCTGCCAAAAATCCCCATAAGTTGGTGAGAAAGTTACACATTTTCAAAGAGATTTGAGACTACCTTTGTTGTCGTGCATACCTCTTGCAGATATGGAGCTTGGAATCCTGACTCTAGACTTTAGAGATACAACGTAGAAACAGGCCCTTCGGCCCACCGAGTCCATGCCGACCAGCGAACACCCCACACACTAGCACTATCCTACACCCGAGGGACAATTTATCATTTTACCGAAGCCAATTAACCTACAAATGGGTATGTCTTTGGAGTGTGGGAGGGAACGGGAGCACCCTGGTTTACGCCACACTTGGAGTAGTGTGGGGAGTTCTGGTCCCCACACAATAGGAAGGATGTGATAGTGTTGGTGAGAGTGCAGAGGGAATTCACTGGCATGTTGCCTAGATTGGTGGATGTTAGTTGTGGGAAGAAATTGTATAGGTTGGACTTGTTTTCCCTGGAGTAAAAAAAAGCTGAGCGGTGAACTGATAGAAATAGGTAAGATTATGAGAGGCATAAATTGGGTAGATAGTCATAATTGTTTGTGAAAGATAGGGGTATTGAGAAACTAAAGGGCATAGGTTTAAATCGAAGGTAGACACAAAATGCTGGAGTAACTCAGCGGGACAGGCAGCATCTCTGGAGAGAAGGAATGGGTGACGTTTCGGGATGAGACCCTTCTTCGGGCATAGGTTTAATGTGAGAGGCGGGACTTTTTAAAGGGGATCTGAGGGATATAATTTTTGTAGTTGTTGATATCTGGCACCCAATGCCAAAGAGAAAGTGGTGGAATCAGATGCAATTATAATGTTTAAGAGGCTAAGTCATACACTTAAATAGGCAAGGCATAAAAAGAAGATAGACACAAAATTCTGAAGTAATTCAGCAGGTCAGGCAGCATCTCTGGAGAAGTTTCCCACTCCCCTGACTCTCAGTCTGAAGAAGGGTCTTGACCTGAAGAGTCACCTATTCCAGTTCAAACTCAAATACAATAGATAGAATGAAGGGGAAGATGCAGAGTGCAAAATATTGTTCTCAGCACTGAAATGCATTGTAACGCTTCAGTTTCTTAGACAAAGTCCAATGTCATCTCTGTGGTAGGGGTGAAGTAATACCCTAGCTTATGGAACGAACGCTCAAAGGACTGTTAATGGAAGGGAAGAAGCTGCTCCTGAGTCGGGCAGTGCATGTTTTCAAGCTTCTGTACTTTCTGCTGGATGGGAGCAGGGGTGACCGGGGTGGGACAGGTTTTTGATTGTGTTGCTCTTTTTCCAAGGCATAAAGAAGGAGGACATCTCCGATGCCCTGGTATGGAACACCTCATCTTGGGCGCAGATGCGGCGTAGACGGAGGAATTGGGAATTAGGGGATAGAGTCTTTACAGGAAGCAGGGTGGGAAGAAGTGTAGTCAAGATAGCTATAGGAGTCAGTAGGTTTGTAGTAGATGTCGGTCAATAGTCTGTTTCCCCGTGATGGAGATGGTGAGATCTAGAAACAGTAGGGAGATGTCGGAGATGGTCCAAATGAATTTGAGTGCAGGATGGAAATGAGTGATGAAGTTGATGAAGTCAGTGAGTTCTGCTTGGGTGCAGGAGGTAGCACCAATGCAGTTGTCAATGTAGCGGAAGTAGAGTTCGAGGATAGGGCCGGTGTACGCCTGGAACTCACCTGCCCTCATCCGACCCCAATCCCCAACCTTGCCATTTGTTCACCATCCCCCCTGACTAACCCCTTTCTGATACGGAACAGTCTGTCCTCAGCAGAGGCCTCACTTTTGTTCCCCTCCGCCTCCACCTCAACAAGTTCCTGGACCGCCACAATGTAGAGTTCTTCTTCCACCGCCTCCGCCTGCAGGTCTTTTTCTATGGGAAGGAGTCCTCACCACCCAGTGATGACAACCTTCTCCCGTCTCCAACGGACCCCCTCCTCTTGGACTCCCCCGGATGGCCCTCTACCTTCTTTAGACCTTTTCATTTCCAACTGCCTGCGGGATATCAACCGTCTCAAATTTTCCACTCCCCTTACTCACTCCAACTTCTCCCCCCTGAACGTACAGCCCTTCGCTCACTCTGCAGCAACCCCGACTGGATAATCAAACCCACTGCCGAGGGAGGTGCCGTGGTAGTCTGGACCGCTGATGTCTACCGGACTAAGGCCAGGCAACAACTCTCAGACACCTCTCCCTACTTATCCTTGGACCATGACCCAACAGGCAAGACCTTAATCTCAAACACCATTACTGATTCCATCACTTCCAGCTCTCTGCCCTCTAAAGCCTCCAACCATATCGTTCTCCAGCCTCGCACGGCCCAATTTTATCTTCTCCCCAAAATCCACAAACAGAACTGTCCTGGCAGACCCGTTGTTTCTGCTTGTTCATGTCCCACCAAATTAATTTCCACATACCTCGGCTCCATCCCACCCCCCCTGGTCCAATCCCTCACTACCTATGTCCAAGACACCTCGCAAGCTCTTCCGTTTTCCAGGCCCCCACTTCCTCATCTTTACTATGGATGTCCAGTCACTCTACACCTCCATCCCCCACCAGGAAGGTCTTAAAGCCCTCCGTTTCTTCCTCGCACAGAACCAGCTGATTTCTGTCTACTAACACTCTCCTCTGCCTAGCAGAGCTGGTCCATACCCTCAACAACTTCTCCTTCGACTCCTCCCACTTCCTCTAAATCCAAGGCGTAGCTATGGGCACTCACATGGGTCCCAGCTATGCCTGCCTCTTTTTAGGGTACGTCGAACAATCACTGTTCCAGACGTACACTGGCCCTATCCCTGAACTCTACGAAATGTCAAATAATAAAGGGTATAGCTTTGCTTTTAAAGGGAGAAAGTTGAAAGGAGATAAGCTTTTTACACAGAGTGGTGGTTGCCTGGATCCCGCTGCCAAGGGCAGTGGCGGACTGGGTCTAAAAATATTGCTTGCCAGGAGACAAAGGGGGCCCACTTCATCAGGGGCCCACTTGATATAGGGGGCCCACTTCATCAGGGGCCCACTTAATATAGGGGGCCCACTTCATCAGGGGCCCACTTGCCATCGGGCAAGCTGACACCCTGGCCAGTCTGCCACTGGCCAAGGGTGCTGGTGGTAGGAGATAAGAGAGTGCTGTTTAATAGACTTAAATAGACACATGAATATGCAGGGAAGGAGGGATATTGAGTACATGCATGTAAAAGGGATTTGTTTAAGTGGGCATCATTTTGTCGGCACAGACATTGTGGGCCTGTTCCCATTCTGTACTGTCCTATATTCTTTATTCAGTGTAAGAGTTGAAGGGACCATGACAGATATGACAAAAGACAATACCTCTAATTGTGACTGATGTTACTGGCAACAATAAAAAGAGAAATTACGACTGAACCAAAGTGGTTACTGAGGTCTGATTAGGAACAGTCAACATGGATTTGTGCCTGGAAGGTCATGTTTGACTAATCTTCTTGAATTTTTTTGAAGAGGTTACTAGGGAAATTGACGAGGGTAAAGCAGTGGATGTTGTCTATATGGACTTTAGTAAGGCCTTTGACAAGGTTCCTCATGGAAGGTTGGTTAAGAAGGTTAAACTGTTGGGTATAAATGCAGGAATAGCAAGATGGATTCAGCAGTGGCTGAATGGGAGAAGCCAGAGGGTAATGGTGGATGGCTGTTTGTCGGGTTGGAGGCAGGTTACTAGTGGGGTGCCTCAGGGATCTGTGTTGGCTCCTTTGTTGTTTGTCATGTACATCAATGATCTGGATGAAGGGGTGGTAAATTGGATTAGTAAGTATGCAGATGATACCAAGATAGGGGGTGTTGTGGATAATGAAGAGGATTTCCAAAGTCTACAGAGTGATTTAGGCCATTTGGAAAAATGGGCTGAAAGATGGCAGATGGAGTTTAATGCTGATAAATGTGAGGTGTTACACCTTGGCAGGACAAATCAAAATAGGACGTACATGATAAATGGTAGGGAATTGAAGAATACAGTTGAACAGAGGGATCTGGGAATAACCGTGCATAGTTCCTTGAAGGTGGAATCTCATATAGATAGGGTGGTAAAGAAAGCTTTTGGTATGCTAGCCTTTATAAATCAGAGCATTGAGTATAGAAGCTGGGATGTAATGTTAAAATTGTACAAGGCATTGGTGAGACCAAATCTGGAGTATGGTGTACAATTTTGGTCGCCCAATTATAGGAAGGATGTCAACAAAATAGAGAGAGTACAGAGGAGATTTACTAGAATGTTGCCTGGGTTTCAACAACTAAGTTACAGAGATAGGTTGAATAAGTTAGGTCTTTATTCTCTGGAGCGCAGAAGGTTAAGGGGGGACTTGATAGAGGTCTTTAAAATGATGAGAGGGATAGACAGAGTTGATGTGATCAAGCTTTTCCCTTTGAGAATAGGGAAGATTCAAACAAGAGGACATGATTTCAGAATTAAGGGACAGAAGTTTAGGAGTAACATGAGGGGGAACTTCTTTGCTCAGAGAGTGGTAGCGGTGTGGAATGAGCTTCCAGTGGAAGTGGTGGCGGCAGGTTCGTTGGTATCATTTAAGAATAAATTGGATAGGCATATGGATGAGAAGGGAATGGAGGGTTATGGTATGAGTGCAGGCAGGTGGGACTAAGGGAAAAAAAATTGTTCGGCGCGGACTTGTAGGGCCGAGATGGCCTGTTTCCGTGCTGTAATTGTTATATGGTTATATGGTTATAAGGTCCCTTGTTGTTTGAAAACACCACCAGGAAGGTTATTTCTCAGTTCTTTGATCATCGCACTTAAGTTACTTCTAGGAAGCACCACTTTCACGTTGAACTTCTGCACACATGTTTTCTCTGTGAGATGCTGCGCTGCTTTGCATTTTCCATACATTGTTGACTGGTTTCCCCTTTACCTACATCACTATTCACATCTTAAAGAACTCCTACAGAATCGTCAAACATGATTTTCCCTTCACAAATCTGTGTTGCTTAAGCTAATTCCTAGTATTCTTTTCAAGGCATTTTCCTATTATTATTTTCAAGCTGTTTTCAAGGTATTTTGTTATAATACAGTTAGATTATAGAACAGTACTGCACAAGAACGGGTCCTTCGGCCCACAATGTTCGTTCAATCAATCAATCAATCAATCAATCAATCAATCAATCAATCAATCAATCAATCAATCAATCAATCAATCAATCAATCAATCAATCAATCAATCAATCAATCAATCAATCAATCAATCAATCAATCAATCAATCAAGCAAGCAATCAATCAATCAATCAACCAATCAATCAATCAATTATTGTCATCTTGCAAAACAACAGTTGTACAGTGCAAAATGAGAAGACATTTCCCAGGGAATACCAGAGCATCGCACACAAAACTTCAACATTTCACACATAAAATAAAAACAATAAAAACAATCCAGTCCCTGATAAAACAGTACGAATAGTTAAAAAGTGCAGGTAAAAACAGCAACATTAAAATACAAAACAGTCATAAAATGTCCACGGCAGCTGATTTAAGTGGCCAGTGCCAGAGTTATTAAATTGTCAGTGCAAAAGCAGCAGAATCAGGTGGAGTGACTATTTAGAAGCCTCACAGCCTGTGGAAGGAAGCTGTTTAGCAGTCTGGTTGTCCAGGCTTTGATGCTACGGTATCTCTTGTCTGATGGCAGGAGATCCAGATGTGTGTGGAGGGGGTGCAGTCTGTCCTTTGCTATGCACAGTCATGTGTGAGCAGTGTGAACAACAGCGGGCTGAGCACACAGCCTTGAGGGGAGCCGGTGCTCAGCGTGATCGAGCCTGAGGTGTTCTTGCCAACACGGACTGACTGCGGTCTCTCTGTCAGAAAGTCCAGGATCCATTGACATAGGGTGATGTTGAGGCCCAGCAGGGTTAGTTTCTTCACAGGTCTCTGTGGGATGATGGTGTTAAAAGCTGAGCTGAAGTCAATGTACAGGATTCTGGCATAGGTGTTTTTGTTTTACAGATGAGTGAGTACTGTGTGCAGCGTAGTAGAGATGGCATCTTCTGTAGAACGGTTGGGGCGATAGGCGAACTGGAGGGGGTCTAACGATGAGGGGAGGCTGGCAGTAATGTGAGGTTTCACTAGTCGTTCAAAGCACTTCATTACTATGGGGGTCAGGGCGACAGGGCGGTAATCATTTAGGCAGGCCACAACTGATTTATTTGCTATTGGGATTATTATGGAAGTTTTGAGGCATGTGGGAACAATGGCTTGACTAAGGGAGATGTTGAAGATGTCCGTTAGCACATCTGCTAACTCATCAGCATTTGTGCCGAACATAATGCCAAGGTAAACTGATCTCATCTGCCTGTGCATGGTCCATATCCCTCTATTCCCTGCACTACCATGTGCCTGTCTTTAGACAGGTTTCTTAAATATCACTATTGTATCTGACTCCACCACCTCCCCTGACAGTGCTTTCCAGCCCCGGCCGCATTATGTGTAAAAAAAAATCTCCATTAAACATTCCCCATTTCACCTTATATCTATGCCCTCTAATGTTAGTCAAGCCACCCCTTAACCTCTGACGTTCCAGACAAACAATCCAAGTCTATCCAACCTCTCCCTGCAGCTGAAACCCTCCAATTAAGCCAGCATTCAGGAAAAATACTGCAGGAATTCTTTTTATATTCGAGCATTTTCCATACCATTGATAACATGCTAATTGATTGGTAGTTCCCATCTTTCCTTTAAACCAGGGATACATTTGCTATTCCCTAATACACAGAAACAATTCCAGAATCTTCAGAAATTTGAAGTACAACAATCAGATATCAATAAAAGACACAAAAAGCTGAAGTAACTCAGTGGGGCTGGGTGATGTTTCAGGTCGAGACCCTTCTTCAGATATCTATTATCCCTAAAGCTACACCCTTCAACATTTTGACTGTAGATCACCAGATCTTTATGATTTACCAGTCTTGAAGCCCTGCGACTTCTCTGGTACCATCTTTTTAGCAATAGTTTATGCGGCCCTCATTCTTGCTAGGCCTTTCCTTACATTATATCTTGCAGATTTTCTGAGTCTTTCATGAAAATAGGTGCTCAATAATTCCATTTCCTTATTCCCCATCATAAATTCTCCTGAAAGAGGCCTGCATTTACTCTCATAGAAACATAGAAACATAGAAATTAGGTGCAGGAGTAGGCCATTCGGCCCTTCGAGCCTGCACCACCATTCAATATGATCATGGCTGATCATCCAACTCAGTATCCTGTACCTGCCTTCTCTCCATACCCCCTGACCCTTTAGCCACAAGGGCAACATCTAACTCCTTCTTAAATATAGCTGGATTTTTCCATTTAAAGTGCCTACAAAAGATCTTATCATCTGATGTTATGTTTCTTACCAGGCTACACAATTCTATCCAGCCTTTCTTTATTTATTTCTGTGTTCTAAAAATGCTTTAAATCCTTAGGCCTACCACTGTTTCTGGAAACTTTATGAATTCTTTCCTTTGATTAAATTGTTTTTTGTAATTTCATTAAAAAAATCTTATCCATCATTGCAAGCCTTGTAATATTTAGTTTAATTTAGTGTAGTTTAGAGATACAGCACGGGAACAGACCCCAGGGACAATCTCCACTTACACGAAGTATACAAACCCAAGCCATTTAACCTACAAACCTGGAGTACATCTTTGGAGTGTGGGAGGAAACCGAAGATCTCGGAGAAAACCCACGCGGTCACAGGGAAAACATACAAACTTCGTACAGACAGCACCCGTTGTTGGGATCGAACCCGCGTCTCTGGAACTGCAAGTGCTGTACGGCAGTAACTCTACTGCTGCGCCACCATGCCGCCCCTTCTTCCATATTATTCTTTCATATACCAGTGTCAACTGCCTTCTTATGCATTTATACTTTCCTCCGTTTACAACCCAAGTTTCACAGCGACTTAATTGAACCAAGCCCAACGTAAAATTCTATCATATGATGATCATTCTCCCCAAAAATTCTCTTGACAACAAATGGCCCCTTTCATTGCACAAAATGAGATCTGAGGTAGTCATTTTGCTAGTTGGTACCTCAACATCTAGAAAAGCCTCTCAAACAAATTAATTAATCTCCCAATTTACGACAGAAATTTTGATTTCTCCTGTCTATGTGTAGGTTAAAATAGTAAGATTAAACGAGAACTTACCAGTTTGAAGTTTGATCTGTATTTTATGAGGAGTTACGATGAGGGATTACGTGAAGAGCCCGCTCAGCACGCATGCGCGGCATACTTCAAAGCAGCGGTGTGGAATCACAGATAGACACAGTTATTGAAATAAACATAGTAAAGAAAAGGAGACATCAATTATCAGTTTGACCCATATTATTGAGGGTGGGAGCGGAGGGCACGTAATCCCTCATCGTAACTCCTCATAAAATACAGATCAAACTTCAAACTGGTAAGTTCTCGTTTAATCTTACTATTTGACTTCGAAGTCACGTGAGTGACTACGTGAAGATTTTAAAGCTCTGTGATTTCAAACCGTGTAACAGTTATTACTTCACTCACTGCCGAAGTCCTTGAGGGAGGAAGTGTGTTATCGTAATCAACCAATTAATCTGTTTGTAGAAAAACACAATGGTATTTTTTAACAATAACAACAAAGAAATTAAATTGCTCCCCTGGGCTTAAATTAAATATTTGCAGTCTGTAAAAAAAATTCTGCAAATAAAGCAGGTTTTGCCAATGGCTTATTATAAAAAGTTCTGAACGTTCTTTCCCCCGACCACCCTGCTGTAGCCAGGATGTGGTCTATAGGCACGTCCATTCTTTTGGCCGTCGACGTGGATGCTGCCCTGGTGGAGTGAGATTTGTACATGTTAGTGTTTATCCCAGCAGCTTTTAGCACCTGCTTGAGCCATCTCAAAATGGTTTGGCTCGTCAACCGACCATAAGGTTTTTTATGACTGACCCATAAGGCTTTTTCACTCCCTCGAATATTTTTGGTTGTGTCTATGTAGGACAGTAGGTGGGTCATGGCACATAACCGTGGTTCTGGCGGGTAAGCCCGGAATTCCACGACTGGATTAGGTGTTCCTGGTCTGCTCTGCTTGATCAGTCCCTGGATAATGACAGAGATCTGGTCTGGAGCTGTAAGCATGCTGTCCAGTCGCAATAGGTGTAGTGACTGGACCCTCTGTGCAGATACAAGTGCCATCAACATGAGTGTTTTGAGCATAGATTGTTCCAGGTTGAGGGATCTGGCTGGTGGCCATCCCCTGAGGTATGTCAGGACCACACTGACATCCCATATATGGGTGTACCTTGGTCTAGGGGGTTAGAGTTGTAAATACCCTTCATTAGTTTGACCACCAGCGGGTGGGACCCTATGGCCTGTTGTCCTGGAGCTTGTTTTAAATAGACAGACAGGGCACTTCTAGCTGTGTTGATGGCACTGTAGCTGAGTCGTTCATCGTGGTGAAGGTTTGCCAGGAATTCCAGTACGTTGGTAACTGTAGCGGTTGAGTAGGTGGTCCCTGTATCCAAGTAGTACTTCTCCCATTTTTTGATGCTGGACAAGTACTGTTTTCTTGTGGATGTTCGGAGGGATGTCGTGGAGTAATGGGAACCATGGCTGTGTAGGCCAGTCGGGTACTATCAAAATACCTGAAGCAGAGTCCATTTGTATTGTGCGTAGTACACGGCTGATGAGGCAGAAGGGAAGAAATGCATAGAAGAAGAAATTTCCCCAATCCAGCGCGAACGCATCTACCGCTGCTGCCTCAGGGTCTGGTTCCCAAGCGACATACATAGGTACCTGGTGATTTAGCCTTAATGCAAATAAGTCGATATCTGGCGTGCCATTTTGTTTAATAATCTTTGCAAACACTTTGGGGTTTAACATCCATTCGGTGTTGTCATTAAATTTGTGTGACCTGGTGTTTGCCACTGTATTTAGCTTACCTGGCAGGTAAGTTGCTGATAGCCAAATATGTCTTTCGACACACCATTGCCAAATTGTGTTGACCAATTTGTTGCATGATATCGATTTTATGCCGCCCATATGGTTAATGTAGGCCACCACCGTAGTATTGTCTATTTGTAACCGTACATGCAAGTGATGCATATTCGATGCATATGCTTTTAAAACCATAAAAGGCACCCAACATCTCTAGATAGTTAATGCCCAGTGTAAGTAGTAATGATGAGTCTAGGTAAGTCCATCTACCACCTGTGCTGGATATGGAGTTAGTCGCTCCCCAGCCTTGAGTACTGGCATCTGTTTGGATAGCTAAAGTAGGGTTAATGATGATGATAGGGCTGAAACTATGCCAAACGTTTTCTGCCCACCACTGTAGTTCTGATATTGCTTCAGTGGGTAATTTCATGATCCGGTCATGACCTGCATGTCGTTTTAGTGCCTGTACCTTTGCTCTTTGTAAGTTTTGATAGTGCAAAGGTCCAAATTGTGTAGCCGGAAATGCTGCTACCATTTCCCCAATTACTCGTGCTACTTGTCGAATAGTTGGTCGCTCGTTGACCATTAAATTGTTGCATGATTGTGCCAATTCAGTTGTTTTGTCTTTTGGCAAAGTCACAGACATGTGGGCTGAGTTAATTGTGAAGCCCAAGTAGTCCATGGTTGTGGATGGCTTCAACTTAGATTTATCTGGATGTAAGACAAATCCCAAGGTTTCGAACAACTGCTTGGTAGCTGACACAGCTGACATGCCAATTCCATGGTCTTGCCTACTATTAAGATATCATCAAGATATGCCATGACAATATGTTTTTGTCTTATTAATATTGCCAGGGCTGGTTTTAGTATCTTGGTGAATAATCTTGGGGCTGATGTTAAACCATCTGGTAATGCTTTAAACTGCCATTGCTGCCCCATCCAGGTAAATTTCAGGTATCTGCGATGATCCTTGTGAATGGGTACTGAATAGTAAGCATCTTTGAGGTCAATGCTTGCCATGAAGTATCCTTTGGAAATCAGTTGTTTGGCAGTAACAAACGTTTCCATTTTGAAATGTACATACTTAACAAAACATATTTAGTGAAGTTAAGTCAATGATGATGCGACACCCACCATCTTTTTTAGTTTTAGTGAATATATTTGTCACAAATTCCAAGGGTTCATGTTTTGTTTTTTCCCATGATACCCTTAGTGATACCCTCACCAGTTCAGCTTGTCCCTCTCGTTTCTCTTTAACTGAGAGGGAAAAGACCCTCTGGGGTGAACGTTGAACTGGTGGCAATTTTTCTAGTATAAATTGTATTTTGTATTCCCTAATGCTATTGAGTATATACTTGTCACTCGTGATAGACTCCCAATGGTTCCTTAAACAGGTGTAACTTCCCCCCTGTTAGATATTGCGCCCCTATTTCTATATGCTGGTAGGAACCAGACCCACCTACCTCCATGGTTATGGGTGTTTCTTCTGTCTCTTCCCAGACCAGCGAGTCTTGCGCGTTGTCTGACGTGGCGGTGATGTTGGGGGGTGGCGCATTTTCCATGGGGCCTTGGTCTAAAAAAGACTTTGGGTGATAAAATGCGGACCCCGAGCTTTCACCAGTCCCATATGGTAGACGTCGACTGGTGGACGCGATGGGGTGCTGCCGCTTGGGTATTGTTGTTTTGGATTTGCTCGTCCCGGGGCCTGCCCTCATGAGACCAAAAGTTTTAGAGGCCTCTTCCATATTTTTTTACTTTTTTCGTGAGGTTTTTGCCAAAGAGCAGTGTGTCTGGCTCAATGGCTAGGGTTTTGCACAACCCCGCGAATTTTGGATTTAGGGCAGGTCTTATGATTTATTTACGGAGGTTATTTATCTCGAACTGCGTGTTTGTACAACAGTGCGAGAGTGTCTTGTTGGTTTGTGGTCATCTCCGTATTGTCCACAGAACGAGCAATGATGTGATGGCTGTCGTCAGGAGCCTGAGGATCCGCTGCAGTATCAGCTCCTGGTTCTGAATATTTGTCCCGACGTGCCCCCAGATTTGGCTGTTGACAGCCGGCACTTTGAGGGACTCACAATTTTCTGGAGCTGTGTACATTTTTAAGGCCTCATTAACCACCTGCTCCTGTAGGGGCCTGTTGGAGAGGTGGTTGATGCTGGCCGCTAGTTTAGGCTTTAATGACCTTCCTGCACGTGGGGCTGCCACGTAGCGGTCCACCACACCCAGCAGCTCTTCCTGGTCCTGCACCCCTTGCATACTCCCGACTTCTTCAGCCAGCGTCCCCTCTTCCTGACCAGCCCAGTCCTGGTCACCAAAGCTACCCTCGGGTAAGGAGGAAGCGATGGCCAGTGCACAAGGCACTGTGGAGGGAGTGCCTGAACTCCCCCTGCGAGAGCGCCCCTCACGCAGCGCGTCACGCTGGAGCACCTGCTCCAGGAGCCGCTCCATGCGGCTCAGGCGGCTGTCTCTCCCCCGTGCGGGTGGAGAGACGTCCCCGTCCGACAAGTCGGAAGCCACCGGCCGGACGCTTCTTTGGTAGCTTTACATCCAGCCCGCTGCTCAGGCGCTAGCGGGACTTGGCTCGGCACGGTGTCAGGGATGGCGGAGCGCCCGGTAAGCGGTCCTACTGCCTGTTGCTGCCCCCCCCCCCCCAGATGGAACGCTCCTCCGTTGGAGTCGAGCGGGGGACAGGTTTGTTCAAGAGTCTTTGTTCTCTGCCTGTGAAACAAAGCAGAAGGCTCTCCTGTGAAAGAAAACCAACCTCAGGGTACTTACCTGACGATCCGTTCTTTCACCCTGTAGCGGGAGCGCCTGACTCCCGATGCGGCCGCTGCTGCACTGCTGAACGCAATGGCCGCGCATGCGTGCTGAGCGGGCTCTTCACGTAGTCACTCACGTGACTCCGAAGTAAAATCTCCAATAATTACTCTATTACTCCAATGACTTAGTCTTCTAACTTCCTGACTTATGCCACGTCAATATTAAAAACACTATTTGCTGGCATATACACAATTGCCACCATTGTCTTAAGCTATTTGTTATTTGTCACCTTGAACCAAATTGATCTGTCACCTTGAACCAAATCTACACCATAATCTGTCATGCCAAAATTATCTCTCAGCCCTGCTCCTTACCATCTAGTGCAACATCATACAGTAAATTTGAAGGGAGCATGGGAAACATTACCCAGTGAATTAGACAATGAATCATTGGGGTTTCTAAATAATCAGATAGCAGATTACCAGAGTTTTCCAGTGGGTTATCTGACCTCACATTTAACTTTGTAGAACATTTTATGAAGTAACCTGGCCGATGATTGGATAAAAGCCACAATTATGTTATGAGATCTCTGTGGACCTAATTAATGTGAATTTTTTAGACAAATCTTTTGGCTTCACAAATGTCCCAGTCTTGTTCTGAAAACCCAAACATTCAGTGTGCTGATCTTGGATTTGAGGACAAAATGAAATTGGGTGAGAATCGGGTGTCCTAGCCTCCTCATATTTCCTTCCCATGGGAAAAGTGATGAAGATACCACTCATTTCTAATGCAATGGTCGGTCTACTTATACATATGCATGTTCCAGATTGATGGATGTGGCACATGTTGCAGTCTGGCTTGGAAGTATTTCGTGACATAGAAACTGACCAATGCCTCTTAGTAGAAATCTCCACCATTCTGCTATTGTAAGTAAATAATTCGGACAGAATAACATTACTTAATGGTTTCCTAATGCCAACAGCAATCTACAACATGCCCAAATGAAAGTTCTGGACTGTGATGAATGCACACAAACATATAATGAGGGGTGGGATCATCTGTTGGCAAGTTCATAAATTCAAGGAGCATAATTGGCCATTTGGCCCATCGAGCCTACTCTGCCATTCAATTATGGCTGATCTATCTATCCCTCTCCACCCCATTCTCCTGCCTTTTCCCTCATAATCCCTGGTACCTGTACTAATCAAGAATCTACCAATCTCTGCCTTAAAAATATCCATTGACAGCCTCCACATCTGTCTGTGGCAATGAATTCCACAGATTCACCACCTTCTGACTAAAGAAATTCCTACTCATCTCCTTTCTAAAGGTAAGTCATTTTAATCTGGTCCTAGACTCTCCCACTAGTGGAAACATCCTTTAAACATCCATTCTATCCAGGCCTTTCACTATTCAGTAAGTTTCAATGAGATTCCCCCTTATCCTTCTAAAATCCAGCGGGTACAGGCCCAGTGCCGTCAAACGCTCATCATATGTTAACCCAATCATCCCTGGGTTCATTCAAGAACTCACCATTGCATTACGCCAACATATTTAATGACTATTTTCCTATATTGCTGCTGCAACTATTCATTAAGAAGTATTTCGTTGGCCGTAGAGGGTAATATTTGATGAAAGGATCTTAAGTGCAGTTTGATCTGAGGGGTTGGTTAGCTTTTAATGACTGATAACATGATAGAAAAATAATTAAAACCAGATTTACTCATCTGTGTGTCTTTATTGTCAAAGAAACTGGTTCTGTATTCAGAGTGTTAGAAAATTAACAGCATAATTACCATTAAGCAGGTAATTACACTTCTGGTAGTGAGACTACTTTGAGCAGTTTTACTGCTTGCTGCATGTTTAAATTGGTTTGCCACATCAGTAAATGATCGCCTCCAGTATATAACAATTATTAGGTGGTAAATTGTGCTAACTTTGATTAATAAGTCCTTGTTCTGAAGTCTCAAAGGCCCCATGGTGCCAGCAGCATATCAGATTTGAATCTGACTGGAATGGGAAGGTAATTGATTTTCTTTAGCCTATGTACACAGAGTTCCCAGACCAATGTCTGAGGAAAGATGAATGGAGACCTGTTGTGTTGAATCTTTGCCTTTTTCATCCATTAATGTGGATGAACCTGGAGATTAGTCTCTAGATTTAGCAAAAGCATTCAGAACAATGGTTGTATTCTTTTGAGGTATTATGTACCTTCTCTTCTGAGATCAGCCTAGGTTAATCACAGAAATATGTGCTTTATATGCACTGCATACAAAAAAATTCTAAGGTGATCATCAGGAAACTCCCTTTGGTTACACCAACTGAGATACAGTCGACCATATTTTCAAGCATTACTGTGCCAAGTGGAATGGAATGTTTAATTCAGGCCCCTCAAGTAGGCATTCTTGTATCAGCCCAATATAATCGCTAGCAAGGCGGACATTTTAGAGGCAAAGAGTCACAGACCATACAGCGTGGATCATTTCCCAGAACCTTGAGATGTTGTTATGAAATTATGTATATTCTAGGAAATAGCTCCACAGATTGAGATATAATGATGCCTTTAGAGTTATAAATAAGGACATTAGACTGTGAAGATCAAGGGTTGTTATAAATAAGTAACCAATGTATAAAAAATGTGGACTCTATTAAGTACAAAATTCTATACTTAATATTTAATTTTATTATTTGTTTTTTTTTATAGGGACAGTGCATATTAATGAACATTTGCATGTAAATATGCGAGATCAGTAGCTAATTTCCATCTCTAGTCATCAGGCAATATTTAGTGAGTAGCTCACAACCCTCGATTGTCTCCAGTCTAATATATTTTTTCCTGTCTCCCTATATCTTTCCTTTGTGTGCTTATATTTGTCCCTCAGTCCTAGGCCATGTAGCCAATGACCAGATATGGTCTTTAATATAGAGTCAATGCAAACACTTGCTTTAATTATCTTAATTAGCTTGAAATGACACAGCCCCTGACCTTCTTTGTCCTTTACGGTCAGCACCTGATGTTAGTTGGCTGGTTTTATCTCACTCACCGGGATCAATAATATCAGTTCATCCCGCATTCTTCCTGCAGTTCTCCTCCAGATAATTGGTAATATACCCTTGTCTCCTCCAAATTAATGATCGCACATTTTTGGTGCGGCTTATCTTTATTTGCGATCCTTCAAATAAGGATACAAAATAACCAGCAACCGACTGTACTGCGGTGCACACCGTCATGGGACAGTGGAAGCCACTTCAACCAAGAGACATTTACATCTCAGTCTGGAGATTTACATCTCATATCAGTTCTGCTGCATTTCCTCAGCTAATTTAAAAAAAACGCTTCTTATCATATTTAACAGAAACAATGGTGACAATTCTACACGGCCATCGTAGAGCCTGTTCTCATCTTCTCCATCATGGTCTGGTTTGGCTCAGCCACCAAGCACGACACCTGGAGGCTGCAGCGAATCGTCCGATCAGCAGAGAAGGTTATTGGCTGCAACCTTCCCTCCATTGATGAACTGTACACTGCAAGGACCAGGAAGTGAGCGGGCAAGATCATCTCTGACCCCTCTCACCTTGGCCACAAACTCTTTGAATCACTTCCCTCGGGAAAGCGACTCCAGATTGTCAAAGCTGCCACAGCCAGACATAAAAACAGTTTTTATCCACGAGTAGTTGCTCTACTCAACAGCCAGAAATCTGTAGCCTCCCTTTGATCTGGTATTTTGTTGGTTCACATGCTTGATCAATGGTGTTTTATCATTAATGTTTTATTATTATTAATGTTTAGTGTTTTCTGAGTCATTCGTAACTGCCACTGTATGTCATGTTGTTACTTGTGGGCGGAGCACCAAGGCAAATTCCTTGTATGTGAATACTTGGCCAACAAACTTACTTACTTACTTAAAAGAGTAGGAAGGAACTTCAGATGCTGGTTTACACTGAAGATAGACACAAGGTGCTGGAGAAGGGTCTCGACCCGAAACGTCACCGTTCCTTCTCTCCAGAGATGGCCCGTGTTTTGCGCCTATCTTCGAGACACAAAAGAGTGCAGATGCTGTATTCTATCATTGTATTCATGGATATCTAAAAAGTCTACCTCTTTCAGGAAAAAAATTGTTCCCCCTCTACATTGGCAAAGTGGGCATCTCTCATTTTTCCTCCATTACTTGTACTTCTGTTCTCATGCACTTGCGGAATGCATCAAATTTATCATTTTTGCTACTAACTTTCACCAGCCCTCAAAGAGACGGACCATTTCTGATACTCACCCATTTCTGGATATCTCTGTCTCCATCTCAGGACACAAACTACCTACTGACATCTATCATAACCTATGACTCCCACTGCTATCTTGACTACACCCCCTCTTTTGTAAGGCTATCATCCCATTTGCTCAAGGAATAAAGAGTTACCATAGTCTTCACCTTTCACCCCACCAGCCTCCGCATCCAACAAATCATTCTCTAACATTTATGCTGCCTCCAACGTGATCCCACCCACAGTCTCATCTTCCCATCCCCATCCCTCTCTGTCTTCTGCGGGGCCCACTCACTCCTCAACCTCTTGGTTCACTCATCCCTTCCCACCTAAATCACCCCCTCGCCAGGTACTATCATTGCAACTGTTGGAGCTGCAACACCTGTCCTTATACCTACTCCCACACATCCATCCAGGGACCCTAGCAGTTCTTCCAGAAGAGATAGAGGTTCACGTGCAACTCCTCTAACCTCATCTACTGCATCTGACATTCCCAACGTGACCTCTTTTATAACAGCAAGACCAAGTGTGACCGTTTCACTGAACACATGTGCTCTGCTGGCTCCGGCCTCCTGTGTTTCCAGTTAATAACCAATATAATTCCTCTTCCCATTCACATACTGACCTTTCTGTCCTGAGGCTCCTCCATTGCCAGAGTAAGGACACATGCAAAGTGGTGCAACCCCACCTCGTATTCCTCTTGGGTAGCTTACACCCAGGTTAGGTAAACTGATGGAACTGAAGACAGATAAATCCCCAGGGCATGATGGTCTGCATCGCAGAGTACCCAAGGAGGTGGCCCCAGAAATCGTGGATGCATTGGTGATCATTTTCCAATGTTCTCTCGACTCTGGATCAGTCCCTGTGGACTGGAGGGTAGCCAATGTAACCACTTTTTAAGAAAGGAGGGAGAGAGAAAACAGGAAATTATAGACCAGATAGCCTTAAAGTCCTGTCCCACTGTATGAGTTCATTCGAAGAGTTCTCCCGAGTTTGCCCTGATTCGAACTCGGAGATTTACGGTAATGGCCGCTCGTCGGTACTCAGGGCTCTCGTGGACATTTTTCAACATGTTGAAAAATCTTCACGCGTCTTCCCGAGCTTACCTGCCGTTAGCGAGTCTTCCCGAGTACCTGCCGTTAGCGTTATGAGCCGCTAAGAGACGTCCCCGAGCTCCGACGTACCCGCTACGTATATTCTCCGTGCTTACCACAAGTTTGATTTTTTTTAAGCTCAAGAGAGCTCTTGAATGAACTCGCGTGGGATAGAGCCATTACATCGGTAGTGGGGAAGATGCTTGAGTCAATTATTAAAGATGTTATAGCAGCGCATTTGGAAAGCAGTGACAGGATCGGTCAAAGTCATCATGGACTTATGAAGTAGAAATCATGCTTGACTCATTTTTTGAAGATGTAACAAGTAGAATGGACAAGGGAGAGCCAGTGGATATGGTGTATTTGGACTTTCAATAAACCTTTGATAAGGTCCCACTCGAGAGATTAATGTACGAAATTAGAGCATATGGTATTGGTGGTAGGGTAGTGATATGGATAGAGAACTGGTTGGCAGACAGGAAGCAAAGAGTAGGAATTAATGGGTCCTTTTCAGAATGGCTGGCAGCGACTGGTGGGGTGCCGCAAGGCTCGGTGCTGGGACCCCAGTTATTTACAATATATATTAACAATTTAGACAAGGGAATTAAATGTGACATCTGACACAAAGCTGGGTGGTAGTGTGAGCTTCGATGAGTATGCTATGAGGCTGTAGGGTATCTTGGGTAGGTTGGGTGATTGGGTAGATGCATGGCAGATGCAGTATAATGTGGATAAATGTGAGGCAGTTTATTATCTAAATGGTGTCGGATTAGGAAATGGGGAGGTGCAATGAGACCTGGGTGTGCTTGTACATCAGTCACTGAAAGTAAGCAGGCTGTGAAGAAAGCTAATGGCATGTTGGCCTACATAGCGAGAGGATTTGAGTTCAGGAGCAAGGAGGAACTACTGCAGTTGTACAGGGCCCTGGTGAGACCGCACTTGGGGTATTGTGTGCAATTTTGGTCTCCTAATTTGAGGAAGGACTTTATTGCTATAGAGGGAATGCAGCGTAGGTTCACCAGGTTAATTCCCGGGATGGCGGGACTGACATATGATGAAAGAATGGGTCGACTAGCCTTGTATTCACTGGAATTTAGAAGGATGAGAGGGTATCTTAGAGAAACATATAAAATTCATAAAGGATAGACAGGCTAGATGCAGGAAAAATGTTCCTGATGTTGGGGGAGTCCAGAACCAGGGGTCAAAGTTTAAGAATAAGGGATAGGCCTTTTAGGGCTGAGATGGGGAAAAAGATTTTCACCCAGAGAGTTGTGAATGTGTAGAATTCGCTGCCACAGAAGGCAGTGGAGGTCAATTCACTGGGTGTTTTCAAGAGAGAGTTAGATTTAGCTCTTAGGGCGAGTGGAATCAAAGGATATGGGGAAAAAGCAGGACCGGGGTACTGATTTTAGATCAGTTCCAGGTGCGACAAAGGTTCACCTGTATCTCCTCCAACCTCATCTACTGCATCCGCTGCTCTAGATGTCAGCTGATTTACATCGGGGAGACTAAGCGGAGGTTGGGCGATCGTTTCGCCGAACACCTCCGCTCAGTCCGCAATAACCTACCTGAACTCCCGGTGGCTCAGCACTTCAATTCCCCCTCCCATTCCCAATCCGACCTCTCTGTCCTGGGTCTCCTCCATTGCCAGAGTGAGCAACACCGGAAATTGGAGGAACAGCACCTCACATTCCGCCTGGGTTGATTGCGTCCGGATGGCATGAACGTTGAATTCTCCCAGTTTTGCTAGCCCTTGCTGTCTCCTCCCCTTCCTTAACCCTCGAGCTGTCTCCTCCCATCCCCCCGCCCTCGGGCTCCTCCTCCTCCCTTTTTCCTTCCTCCTCCCCCCCCACCCCCCATCAGTCTGAAGAAGGGTTTCGGCCCAAAACGTCGCCTATTTCCTTCGCTCCATAGATGCTGCTGCACCCGCTGAGTTTCTCCAGCATTTTTGTGTACCTTCGATCTTCCAGCATCTGCAGTTCCTTCTTGAATACTGATTTTAGATGATCAGCTATGATAATACTGAATGGCGGTGCTGGCTCGAAGGGTCGAATGGCCTGATCATGCACCTATTTTTCTATGTTTCTATAACCCAAAGGTATGAACATTGAATTTTCCAATTTTAGGTAACTAACCAAACACACCGCCCCCCTCCCAATCCCCGTCCCTGTCCCCCACCTTCCCCACCCTCTTTTCTCCCCCCGTCTCTTCCCTCTGCCCCACCAGAACTTACACCTATTTCCCCCCTACCCATCCCCTTCCCCTTCCCCTTTCCTTTCTCGTACATTCCTTCCTCAGGTTTTACAATTTTATCTTTATCGCACTCATTTTGTCTTTTTCTCCCTGGCATTTGTCCAACCATCTGCTTATCAAAAACCCAGCTCGCATGTACCCACCTATTACTTGCCAGGCTTTGTCCTGCCCTTCCTTCCACCCTATCTCGCTCTCTCTTGAAAGCATCCAGAGAACCTGCCTCCACCACCCTGAGGCAGAGAATTCCACAGACTCGCCACTCTCTGTGAGAAAAAGTGTTTCCTCGTCTCCGTTCTAAATGGCTTACTCCTTATTGTTAAACTGTGGCCCCTGGTTCTGGACTACCCCAACATCGGAAACATGTTTCCTGCCTCTAGCGTGTCCAAACCCTTAACAATCTTATATGTTTCAATGAGATACCCTCTCATCCTTCTAAACTCCAGAGTGTACAAGCCCACATTCTCTCAGCATATGACAGTCCCGCCATCCCGGGAATTAACCTTGTAAACCTACGCTGCACTCCCTCAATAGCAAGAATGTCCTTCCTCAAATTAGGGGACCAAAATGGCACACAATACTCCAGGTGTGGTCTCACTAGGGCTCTGTACAACTGCCGGAGGACCTCTTTGCTCCTATATTCGATTCCTCTTGTTATAAAGGCCAACATGCCATTCACTTTCTTCACTGCCTGCTATACCTGCATGCTTACTTTCATAGACCGATGTACAAGGACCCCCAGATCCCGTTGTACTTCCCCTTTTCCCAACTTGACGTCATTTAAATAGTATATACTAGAACACACCAAAGAGGTTAGCGGCTGTCATCTCATGATTACATTAGAGTCACACAGTATGGAAACAGGCCATTCAGCCCAAATTTCCCATGCTGACCAAGATGCCCAATCCACAATCGTCCCACCTGCCCACATCATTGATATAGGTGACAAACACCAATGGACCCAGCCCGGAATCCAAGGCACATCACAAGTCACAGGACTCCAGTCTGATAAACAACCTTCCACCATCACCCCCTGCTTCCTTCCATGAAGCAGATATTGTGATGTTGTAACGGTGATGCGATACCTTTTGAGTTTAAGTGCTAACAACAAATATTGGTGAAGTTTCTTGTTGTAAGCAAAATCTTTCTTTATCAAAACGTTTTATTTGTTTTTTCAGGAACCGAAGGGAAGGATCGGAAATTAAGTTGGAACAGTTCTGCTCAAAGCAGTAAATTCGCATTTACGTCTTCCATCCTGGTTTTATAACTTGAACATGACCAAAACTTATGAAGGGAATTCACATATTTGTACTTTTAATGAAGATTTTAAATATATACTCCTTCCAGTATCGTATGGCATTGTGTTTGCTGTAGGACTTGTCCTCAATGCTCTTGCAATATGGGTCTTTGTATTTCGGATGAGACCGTGGAACATTACAACCACCTATATGTTCAACCTAGCTCTCTCAGACATCATGTATGATATATCATTGCCTCTGTTGATCTATTACTATGCCAAACACAATGACTGGCCATTTGGGGCAGCTTTGTGTAAAATTGTCCGATTCCTGTTCTATACCAACTTGTACTGCAGTATTCTGTTTCTCACCTGTATGAGCGTCTATAGATTCCTAGGGGTTTGCTTTCCAATGCAGACACTGAGGTGGTCAAACCTGCGATATACCCGGATACTGTGCATCGTTATTTGGGTTGTAGTGATCATATTCCAGACACCGATATTTATATTTGTTAACGTTGAAACGATTGGTAACACTACCATTTGTTACGATACTTCAAACCAAAAAAACTTCAATAAGTTTGTGATCTACAGCGCTGTGCAGCTGGTGTTGCTTTTTTGTGGTCCTTTCACCATAGTCATGATCTGCTATGGGATTACGGCGAAGAAACTCCTTCGTCCCAGTGACATTCGGCCGGAATATGCCAGGTCCCGAAAAAAATCCATCAAGATGATTATTACCGTGCTCACCGTTTTCGTCTTATGCTTCTTGCCTTTCCACGTCACGCGCTCCATTTATTATTCCTCCAGAAGCCTTCATGTCAGCTGCAGAACCCTCGACGCAGTCAACCTGGCCTACAAACTAACCAGACCCCTCGCCAGCGCAAATAGTTGCCTTGATCCCATACTCTACGTCCTGGCTGGGCAGACGTACCGAAGTAAACTGGCGCGTAAGGGCAATGGTGTGGAGAAAAAGAACAACCAACCTTCAGCCCAAAAGACAACCAATGATACAGAAATTGCAAGCTCTGTTCAAGCCACGGAAATCAGGCTTGAGGAAATAAAGCAAGGTGGAAATAGCGATGGTGTCTAAAGTCATTCAATATTGCGGGCTGGTTTTAAAGGGGTGAATTTCAAGCGCTGGCTGGAAGTGGTAGCCTGTGGTCGAATATCAGTGGGCAACGCACTTGGATGCCCCATCGAAATCAAGATCTAACTTTCAATTTTCACATGGGCTGGTCAGTGAGAAATTAACCTGGCCTGAAACAAGCTGAAGATAACTTCAATTGTGGCCCTACAATGATTGTAGGAACCCAGATGTGATGTTTAACTGCAAGAGGACAAGTGTTTACCATACATCACCCACAGATTGGTACCAGACATGGAGCGGCTCTAGTTTGTTGGTGTCTGCTTAAAAACTCGATCTTTCATTTTTTTTAAATTGTTGTTGAGATTAAGAGGAGGATCAGGGATCTCCCCAGTCTCCTGAATGAACCCTAATCCATGGCAGGCAGACTCAGGACTTTTTCCACAGTCATCCCTCACTCTTTGGCTTGACCCTATGAACTCAAAAACAATCTTCTTCCATTCCAGAACCTCCAAGCTGCATCGAGGTATCTTTGCCTACTAGCCAGTAAGCAAAGATATGCACTGCAAAATGACATCAGGGCTTGTTTGGCCCTGAAATTGACTAGTGGTCGCCAATAATCTTGAAACCTTCAACAAAGGGGGTGGGCAGTATAATGGAGACACAATGAACTGCAGATGCTGGAATCTTGAGTAGAACACACAGTGCTGGAGTAACTCAGTGGATCAGGCAGCATTTCTGGAGGTAATGGACAGGCAACAATGTTTCAGGTGTGAGCCCTTCTTCAGACCGATTGAAAGAGGGTAGGCACTTGGCCAATCTAGTTCCATACTGCAGCCTTACTCATTCCACCTTACCCAATGCTCATCTTAAATGCAGAGCTCTTTATCACTGGAAAGCTACATATGCTAATCCACAGTAGCACCTGTTTGCTGCAGGCAAGGGAAATGCAACAAATGAACTCTCAAGTACTTCTGGGAGTGATTTCACCTTCAAAAAGTCTAATCTCATTCAAATTCAAGTTAGATAAACAAACCGAAATGTTGCCTCGGATCAAATTTCACATCCGCCAATGTACTAACCCGGTATTGAATGTCTTACCTCTGTCAATTTGCACGCATGTTGCTTGGTGCATTTAGCTGCGATCCCAATTGTGACATTGAACAGATTTTTTAATATGAGAGATATTTTCAAGGGTGCATGTTCTACGTTATTTTAATAATTCCAATGGGTCAAAACTGCCATTGAAATAGCTGGGGGTAGAATTTCCTATGAATATATTTGTATCTCTTGACATCATTTGGATTTGAAGGCATTTAAAATAATTGGAAATTTTCTGTCTGGGGGTGGCTTTTTTGAAAAAGGTGCTGCCAAATATGTCAATCTTTAAAGTAAACTTGAGGAGATTTAAACATTTCATTTTGATTGTGTACATTTTTTGATCTTCATAAATTTCCATTGTTTGTTATCTTGCGTTAATTTTGTATTTAGTTCAATGAAAATGTATGTAAGTATATCCTATCTCAACCTGAAATATCATAACCATTTGCCTCCACAGATGCCACCCATTTTGCTCAATTCTGACACTAGTTTGTATTTTACTCCAGACTACAGCACCTGTAATTTCCTATGTCTCCTTTCTAGACTTGCTGTGACCAGTGGATACAGGACAATAAGGAGAAAATAAGAATGAGGATAAGCCTGGACCTTCAGGGGAAAAGTACTAAATCGTTGGAGGCAAATTACAATATTATTAGGCAGGAGCAGGGGTGAGCAAATTGGGAGTGGCTGTTTTTGAGTAAGTTCACATCTGACTGTTGGGAGTCATTCAAAGACCAGCTGCTCAGGGTTCAGGACCAACATATTCCCATAAGGAAGAGTGACAATGATGTGAAGGCATGGGAACCTTGGATGGCAAGAGAGACTTAAATGTTGTTAAAAAGAAAGAGGAATCTATGTAAGGTTTCGGAAGATGAAATCAGACAGGGCCTCTAAGAAATATAAAGAAAGCACAGAAGAACTCAAGCAGGAAAATAGGAGGGCGAGAATGGGCCATGATTGATGAGGGTAGGGCAGTGAATGTTGTCTGCATGGACTTTAGTAAGGCAATTGACGAGGCTCCTCATAGTAGGCCGATCCAGAAGATTAACATGCATGGGATCCACAGAAACTCAGTAGTTTGGATTCAGAGCCTGCTTATCCATAGAACTGTCTTACGTATAGATAGGGAGTAGAGGTGAAGGGGTGTAATTCCGGCTGGAGGTCTGTGACCACTGGTGTGTTGCAGGCATCAGTGCTGGTATCTCTGTTGCTTTGGATATATATATTATATATATATATATATATATATATATATATATATATATATATAAGAATACAGCAGTATAACATAGAAAACATAGAAACATAGCAAATAGGTGCAGGAGTAGGCCATTCGGCCCTTCGAGCCTGCACCGCCATTCAATATGATTATGGCCTATCATCCAACTCAGTATCCTGTACCTGCCTTCTCTCCATACCCCCTGATCCCTTTAGCCACAAGGGCCACATCTAACTCCCTCTTAAATATAGCCAATGAACTGGCCTCAACTACCTTCTGTGGCAGAGAATTTCAGAGATTCACCACTCTCTGTGTGAAAAATGTTTTTCTCATCTCGGTCCTAAAAGATTTCCCCCTTATCCTTAAACTGTGACCCCTTGTTCTGGACTTCCCCAACATCGGGAACAATCTTCCTGCATCTAGCCTGTCCTACCCCAAACTATAGATGAGTTACAGATGTGGGTAGAAAAGTGGTAGATAGTGTATAATTGGGGCAAATATGTGGTGTTGCACTTTGAGAGGTCATATATAAGGGTAAAGTATTCTGTTATTGGCAGGACCCTCAACAGCATTGATGTACAGAGATATCTTAGGGTCAAATCTATTGCTCCCTCAAAGTAACAGTAAAGTAGTTTGAGTGGTAAAGAAGGTTTTTGGTATGCTTTCCTTCATTGGTTGAGACATTGAATATAATATCAGAAGTCATATTGCAGCTTTATAAAACTTTGGTTTGGCTGCATTTTGGAGTATTGTGTGCAGTTCTGGTTCCCTATTTACAGGAAGGATGTGAAGGCTTTGGAGCGGGTGCAGAAGAGGTGTACTAGGATGCTGAAGATGGACACAAAAAGCTGGAGTAATTCAGCAGGACAGGCAGCATCTCTGGAGAAAAGGAATAGGTGACATTTTGGGTCGACACCCTTCTTCAGACGTACGAGGATGATTAGTGGGTATTGGGTATAAGAAATAGTTGGACAAACTCGGATTGTTTCTACTGGAGCATCAGAGGCTGAGGGGAGATGTGATAGAAGTTTATAATATCATGAGACACATAGATAGGGTAGGTAGTAAGAATCTATTTCCATGGTGGAAATGTCAAAAACTAGAAGTCATAGTAGCTACAATCCATGATCAAAAGAAAATATCAAAAATGCCGCCCAAGCTAGGCGACTTGCTAGTTTGTGTGCTAGTCACAGAAGTTTATCTACAATCATGCATTACAATCGTTCCACTCTTTTAAATCTTCACTCCAACCGCAGCATTTCTTACTTTATTCATGCTATTTCCTTTATCATGTATCTGTGCACCGTGGATGGCTCGATTGTAATCATGTATTGTCTTTCTGCTGACTGATTAGTACGCAACAAAAGCTTTTCACTGTACCTTGGTACACGTGACAATAAACTAAACTAAACTCAAAGAGGTCAGAGTGAGAAAGTTTTAAAGAGTGGTGTGTTGCATGTTTTTAAAACGAGTGTGGTTGGTACCTGAATGTGCTTCCAGGGGTGATGGTGTACGTAGATATGATGGTTGCATTGAAGAGTCCAAATAAGTACACAGTTGAGAGATATAGGCAGAAGGGTTTATGTAGGCGCCATGTTCGGCACAGACATCATGGACATGATGTACTGATTTATGGTCAAAGAAGATAAGAACATAGGAGCAGGATTAGGCAACCCGCCTCCTCAGGTCTGTTCTGCCATTCAATATGATCCTGACTGATCTGCTCCAGACTTCATCTAAAGTTCTGTGCCACTTAGAGGGTGTTTGATCCATCAACCTTTGGGTTATCTGCCCAGCATGCTTCCCTTGTGCCACTTAGAGGGAGATTGAATCAATGGGAATGCTCCCCTGGTAGCTAGCAAGCATTTACCCTTCCGGGCTATGAGAATATACGATATCTATTCTATTAGCCCATTCTCTCATAGGTATTTAGCACTAGGAGAATATTTTACCCCCTCATTTCCTCCCACAATCCACAGAGGTTATACAATTGAGCTGATCTTTGTTTGTTCTCAGCTCCTCCAATAGCCGGACAATCAGTATGGACCTTGTCTCATCATCTGTTCCGACATTTATGAAATGAATGGATTCCAATAATGATAGAACTTTGTTGCCACTGCTGTGTTTCACTCGATTTATTTCATTCCAATAAATCTCCAATTGCAATGTTGTGTAAAAATATTGAACAATGGGGCACACAGTTCTTCCTTTACATTTTAACATTTTTGATCTGAAACAGAAATTGTCAGTGTATTGTATCAAGTTATCTGAATATTTAAATTCTGCTATTATGTAAGCTTTGAAGACTTTTGAACTTTTTTTTAAAGTCAAAGATAAATTTATCTTAATTGTATTTTTAGTTAGTACTGGAGTTTTTCGTGAACACCCCCTTTGACATATTCAGCAGCTGTGGACAGTTCAGCTAGATTTACTCCTCATCTGACAGAGACCTTTGGGTGTCAGCTGAAATCAATATTGCATCCCGGGCAAACATTTTTAAAAACCTTGATAAAAATGAGAAAATCAGAACACTGACTCAAGCTGAACTGCAGAGGTTCGTAAAGACAACTCACCTTTATCTCCACAAAGGCAAATCAGGACGGGTAGTAAATGCTGGCTTTGGTGATGTTGCTCAGAGCTAATTCATGAATACAACAATTCAAGATATATGGATATTTTGCCTTTTGAAGTTTCTCCATTTACAATAGATAAACCTATCTAACCAACAATCCCTGGTGTGTTAGTATGTTGGTTGGCTTGCATTAGTGATAAATGCGTTATGTTCAGAAGTTATAGGAGCAGAATTAGGCCTCTCTGCCCAGCAAGTTTATTTCGCTTTTCAATCACTGTGAACTATCGTTCCCTCTCAGCCCCATTCTCCTGCCTTCTCCTCATAACCCCTGACACCCGCACTAATCAGGAATCTGTCAATCTCCACCTTAAAAATATCCATTGACTTGGCCTCCACAACCTTCCGTGGCAAAGAAATTCCACAGATTCACCACCCTCTGATTAAAAAATTCGTCCTCCAACTAAAGAAATTAGTTATATCATAAACTGGTTGCAAGAGATGACTGAACAAATATCAATGAAAATGTTTCTCAGTAATTTTGATGTATTTTGATTTTGGAACCTACACTTGCACAATAAAGGGCAACGTTTTAATTCACTGCGAGAGCTGTTAGTGCCAATGCTAAATTATACCTTCCAGTGATTCCATTCTGCCCAGCACAAATGTATAGGGGAGGTCACCCACTTGCAGTGACTCCATGGTCATTCGCGAAGCAGCAGTTATAAAAAGCTGGTTTATTGCCCAAGGTAGACACAAAAAGCTGGAGTAACTCAGTGGGGCAGCCAGCATCTCTGGAGAGAAAGAATGGGTGACGTTTCGGATCAAGACGGTTCTTCTGACCCTTTAGACTAGGTTTATTACCTAGTCAGATTAGAACAAGAATTAATTGATTGTTATTTACACCAGGAGTTGCAGATGCTGGAATAAGTTAAATGTAAAGTGCTGGAGTTACTTCAGCAGTTTGTGTTTTAAAGAATTCATTGATTGTAATTTACATTCTTTAATCTATGTAGTAGTATTTGCTAGCCTGTTGTATCATCGAGCAAATTATGGGTTATCATTGTTTTAAGGTCACATAACAAACAAGGGATCATTGTTACATTGACACGGAGGTGTGTTCTTTATGTTAGGATGTGCATTTCAAACTCGTTGTCCATTCCAGTGCCTGCCATTTCATTACGGAGAGGTACTTCCACCAGAAGCCACATTTAAGCAGAATTCTAATTAAAAAAAATAGCGCCGGAGACCCGGGTTCGATCCTGACTACGGGTGCTGTCTGTATGGAGTTTGTACGTTCTCCCAGTGACCTGCGAGGGTTTTCTCCGAGATGTTCGGTTTCCTCCCACACTCCAAAGACGTGCAGTTTTGTTGGTTAATTGGCTTGGTAAATGTAAAAATCGTCCCTAGTGGGTGTAGGATAGTGTTAATATGCGGGGATCGCTGGTCGGCGCGGACTCGGTGGGCCGAAGGGCCTGTTTCCGCGCTGTATCTCTAAAACTAAAAACTAAAGGAATTGTGGCCTGGTGTTCACATTGTAGTTCATGACAGCTGCATTAGTGCTGGAGACTGCAAACTGTTTCAGCCCTTCTCTAGTATCTGATATGTAGTTGGGCTTTTGTAGAGTGCTTGTTGACATTTGATTTAGGAAGTATAGTGTTGGATGTTGAGGAAAAGATTCAAATTTGATGACCGTGGATGTATATTATCTTTCCCTTTCGCCAAGTTTGTTATAATTCTGTTCTAGTATTACATAGAAACATAGAAAACAGGTGCAGGAGTAGGCCATTCGGCCCTTTGAGCCCATTCAATATGATCATGGCTGATCATCCAACTCAGTATCCTGTACCTGCCTTCTCTCCATACCCCCTGATCCCTTTAGCCACAAGGGCCACATCTAACTCCATCTTAAATATAGCCAATGAACTGACCTCAACTACCTTCTGTGGCAGAGAGTTCCAGAGATTCACCACTCTCTGTGTGAAAAATGTTTTTCTCATCTCGGTCCTAAAGGATTTCCCCCTTATCCTTAAACTGTGACCGCTTGTCCTGGACTTCCCCAACATCGGGAACAATCTTCCTGCATCTAACCTGTCCAACCACTTAAGAATTTTGTAAGTTTCTATAAGATCCCCCCTCAATCTCCTAAATTCTAGCGAGTATAAGCCGAGTCTATCCAGTCTTTCTTCATATGAAAGTCCTGACATCCCAGGAATCAGTCTGGTGAACCTTCTCTGTACTCCCTCTATGGCAAGAATGTCTTTCCTCAGATTTGGAGACCAAAACTGTACGCAATACTCCAGGTGTGGTCTCACCAAGACCCTGTACAACTGCAGTAGAACCTCCCTGCTCCTGTAGTGAGAGTGAAATTGCTATAGTGAGAGTGAAATTGCTTTGGATAATTGCTTTATGACGAATCCCAAGATTCTGGATACTCAGGGAGGGAATCAGAGTCTTCTTCTTTGATGTCCATCTTGCATGTTTCAAATGTTGACATCGCTGTCATTGTCCATCCTGAAAAGGACACAAGTGGGAGCCATCACTTGTTGCAGTAGATGATGGTGGTCTCATAATTAGCTCAGGATACTTCCAGTTTCCAGCCCCACGATGTGGACGCTTCTGCTATGGGGCCAGGGAATCAGCGTGATGAACATTGAATCAACTTCCCACTATTCTGTGATATATATTTTAAAGTTGGCCTGAAACATTGCATTGCGGTAATATTGCCTTTGATGCATGCATTCAAAAAATGTTTTGCCCTGTAGTTACTAACTTTGCAATGTTGACTAATGTACATAAAATCCTTTCCAATGTAACTCATGATTCTCTATCATGAGGGGAACCAAGGATTCCACAACAAGTCGGTGATTTATATTTTTCCATTACAAAAACTGGAATTTTATGATTTTTTTGTAAGAAGAACAGTTTAATAAAACATTTTGTGATCATTTATAATTTGAGACCTTGTCAATTTTAGCAGCCAGACGTTGTTCAAACATGGATAGGTGATGTTTCGGGTCAGGACCCTTCTTCACACTGATTGTAGCAGGGCCGTGAGGGGGTGGGGATGTAAATATAGAAGAGATCTAGGATTAAAGTATAGACATACAGTCTATACTTCTTCAGACTGAAGAAGGGTCTCGACCCGAAACGTCACCCATTCCTTCTCTCCAGAGATGCTGCCTGTCCCGCTGAGTTACTCCAGCATTTTGTGTCCACCATTGTTCAATGATAGCAGGTTACCCATTGAGTTGAAGGAATTCAGGTTCAGGTTAATGTATAGTCATATACACCAGGGTGCAATAACATTCCTTGTTTTCATGAAACATTAATTACAGTGATGAAGGCATAACAGCAGAATGGTGCAAAGATTGTAAGTGCAATCTGATGTAAGGCGAAATGAATACTAAAGTATCAGTCTGAAGAAGGGTTTCGGCCCGAAACGTCGCCTATTTCCTTCGCTCCATAGATGCTGCTGCACCCGCTGAGTTTCCCCAGCAATTTTGTGTACCTTCGATTTCCAGCATCTGCAGTTCCTTTTTGAACACTAAAGTATCAATGGTTGGTTCGACTGCCCTGACTGCGGGATAATAAAGAGGATGAAGATTGGACTTTATGCCTTCCATCACAGTGAGGAATGTGGGAGATCCGCTGTGGTGGATGTTTATGTTAACTTTTATGTAGTTGTGTGTCTTGTTGCTTTTTTTTAGTATGTCTGTATGGTAATTCGCATATCACTGTACCTTAATTGGTACACGTGACAATAAAATACCTTTGAAACCTTTGAATAATCTGCAGCTCTGTCGATGTTTACGTTAGTAGATTGGCATCATGGGCAACACTGAAAAACAGTATGTGTAACATTTAAAGTTCTTCTGTGACTGTAACTTTTGCAAACACTGACCATCTTCAAATCAGGAAAATTAGATTAATAAGCAAATCAACTTGGAGATTCATTGTCCTAATTATCTTTAGATGTACATGTAAATAGTTTCTCTGAATGATGGTTCGTGACCAATTGATTGCTCATCCTTGTCACTGATGAATCTTTCCAAAAGGCAGCTTGGCTAAAAGGCAGAGGGCTCAGTGTTAAAATCACACTTTTAGTTGTGACACTTCCTCTATAAGAATAAAAATTAGTTAAGGAGAAGAAATGTTTCTTTTATATCTGCACCAGTTTATGGTGTTAAAGGAATAAGCATAGTCTTGTGCTTTCTAGAAATATAAGTTTTTTCATGGTTGGCCGTCACTTAACATCAGATGGTACAGAGAGCAGATTGAGTTTAGTTTAGTTTAGTTTAGAGATACAATGCCCAAACAGGCCCTTCAGCCCACTCAGCAATCTATCCTACATATTAGGGACAATTTGCAATTAAAAAAAAAATCCAAAGCCGAATTAACCACCAAACGGGTGAAGGGTGGTCAAGAATAATAAATAACTATTTCTCCTTCAATCTCCTGTTTTCTATCTCTTCTTTTTCTCTCTCTATTTTCTCTCTTTTCTCCATTCCTTCTTCTCACTTTTTGGTATCACACACTTCTCTATTTCTCTACTATTCTCTTTCTTTTCTTTCTTTTACTGCTAAAAAAAACAAAACGAAGTTGTATATAAAAAGTAACATGTAAATATATATTAGGTATCTATGGGACCACATTATTGTACTTACATCTAATAAAATAAAAACAAAAATAAAATAAAATAAACCGAAAAACCAAAACAAAAAAAAAAACACCAAACTGGTACATCTTTGGAGTGTGGGAGGAAACCGGAGCACCCGGTGAAAATCCATGGGTCACAGGGAGAACGTACAAAATCTGTACAGGCAGCACCCGTAGCCAGGATCGAACCTGGGTCTCTGGCGCTGCAAGGCAGCAACTCTACTGCTGTGCTACCATGCCATGATCTAATTGGAATATACAAAATCGTTAAGGCATTTGATAGAGGAGATCCAGGGGTAATGTTTTCCTTGACTGATGTCAAGTTAGGGATCAGGGATTAATTTTAGCAGCCAGACGTTGTTCAAACATGGATAGGTGATGTTTCGGGTCAGGACCCTTCTTCACACTGATTGTAGCAGGGCCGTGAGGGGGTGGGGATGTAAATATAGAAGAGATCTAGGATTAAAGTATAGACATACAGTCTATACTTCTTCAGACTGAAGAAGGGTCTCGACCTGAAACGTCACCCATTCCTTCTCTCCAGGGATGCTGCCTGTCCCGCTGAGTTACTCCAGCATTTTGTGTCCACCATTGTTCAATGATAGCAGGTTACCCATTGAGTTGAAGGAATTCAGGTTCAGGTTAATGTATTGTCATATACACCAGGGTGCAATAAAATTCCTTGCTTTCATGAAGCTCATGCGTAAACAGTATACTTGTTTTTCATAGATACATATTAATTACAGTGATGAAGGCACAACAGCAGGATGGTGCAAAGATTGTAAGTGCAATCTGATGTAAGGCGAAATTGTATTGTATTGTATTGTATTGTATTCAAATTTATTGTCATTGTCTCAGTTAGAGACAACGAAATGAATTTCCCTTACAGGCAGTATCATAAAAATAAAAATAAATAAATAATAATAAATAATAAAACATATTAAAAATAAAATAGAATTAAAAAAAAAAGCACAAACAGTGAAAGTCCACGACACAACATAACACAGTGGCACCAAGGTGAGGAAGGCACCATAGTCCAGCCAGCCTCCACTCCGTTCTTCCCAGATGTTCACTCGTGGTCGAGGCCTTCCTAGCACCCGCAGTCGCCGCCCCGGGTGGCCCGATGTTCAGGCCCTCACGCCGGGCTGGTGGAACGCGTGAGAAGAAATGAATACTAAAGTATCAAAGGTACACAAAAATGCTGGAGAAACTCAGCGGGTGCAGCAGCATCTATGGAGCGAAGGAAATAGGCAACGTTTCGGGCCGAAACCCTTCTTCAGACTGAAGTATCAATGGTCGGTTCGACTGCCCTGACTGCGGGATAATAAAGAGGATGAAGATTTGACTTTATGCCTTCCATCACAGTGAGGAATGTGGGAAATCAGCTGTGGTGGATGTCTATGTTAACTTTTATGTAGTTGTGTGTCTTGTTGCTTTTTTTTGTTATGGCTGTACAGTAATACGCATATCACTGTACCTTAATTGTACACGTGACAATAAAATACCTTTGAAACCTTTGAATAATCTGCAGCTATAACTACACTGTGTGAAATTCAGTGTTTGCACTTACTTCAAAATTGACGCGGGCTCTGCTTAAGGAAAGTGAATGACTATGACCCTAAATTTAGGCAGGGGTCCACTACTCTTACAATTGGGCACTTAACCTGATCATTCTCATGTGAAAAGCAGGACTAACTGATGGAAGAAGAACTGGTAGAAATATCAAAGACTTGAGGGCATAGCTTTAAGACCAGATGGGGGGATGTTTAAGGAAATGTGTGGGCCATGTTTTTTTCACATATGTTCATTTCAGTGGTGAGTGCCTGGAATACGCCACCAGGAACGATGGTGGAAGTAGATACAACAGTGGCATTCAAAAGGCTTTTATGTAGGCACATGAGTATGCAGGGAACAGGGAGGATATAGATCACGTGCAGGAAGAAGGGATTAATTTGGCATCATGTTCGGTGCAGACATTGTCAGTTGAACGACCTGTTCCTGTGTTGTACTGTTCTATTTCCTATTGCACTTCTTGGAGTTACACCTTAAATTGGTTGACATTAAAACAGATTTTTATTGAAAGTTGATGTTTTGCTTGATCAGAATTGGGAGAATTTATGGGTTGGTTTGTGATTCAAATGATGTTTCTTCAACATTATAATTCAAGTTTAAAGCTCTGTCGATGTTCACGTTAGTAGATTGGCATCATGGGGCTGCACAGTGGCACAGTAGCTAGTGAAGCTGCTGCCTCACAGCATCAAAATCCCGGGTTCAATCCTGACATTGGATACTGTCTGTGTGGAGTCTGCATGTTCTTAGTATGACTGCACACTCCAGCTTCCTTCCACATCGCAAGGACATATGGCTCGGTAATTGGCCAGTATATATCACTGTATAGTTTAGAGCTACAATGTGGAAATAGGCCATTTGGCCCACTGAGTCCCCGTATACTATCACTATCCCACACGCTTTTACAATTTTTACCAAAGCCAATTAACCTTTAAATCTGTACTTTTTTGGAGTGTGGGAGGAATCCATGAGCACCCGAGGAAATCCCACAAGGTCACGTGGAGAATATCAAACTCCAAACAGACAGCACCCGTAGTTAGGATTGAACCCTGGTCTTTGGCGCTATAAAGCAACAACTCTACCACTGCACCACCGTGCCGCCCTATAGTGCTAGTATAGGGGTAGAATCTGGATTTGATGAGAATGTAGGGAGAATACAAATGCAATAAAATTGGACAAAAAGTGCTGGAGCAACTCAGAGGATCAGGCAACATTTCTGGAGAACGTGGATAGGTGGCGTTTCGGGCCAAGACCCTTCTTTACACTGATTGTAGTGGGGCCATGAGGTGATGGGGATGTACTATAAATATAGAAGATTAAGTAGGATTAATGTATTGACGGGCAGCCTATACTTCTTCCGTCTGAAGAAGGGTCTCGACCTGAAATATCACCCATTCCTTCTCTCTAGAGATGCTGCTTGTCCCGCTGAGTTACTCTAGCATTTTGTGTGTATCTTCAGGTTAAACCTGCCTCTGCAGTTCCTTCCTACATATAGGATTAAAGTATGGTGAGTGTAAATGGGTGAGGGATATTTGGTGGGTAGGATATATGTTTCTATGACTTTGACTTTGGTTAATTCTCAAGCAATCCTATAAACCCACTGCCACTATGACAGATAATTCATGTATTTAGCTCTGTGAAAGATAACATGCAACTGTAGTACAGTGTGGAGTCATCAGCACTTTCTGGCTTAGTCTGATGACACAGCAGATCAGTGGCAATTCAATAACTGATTACCGGCCATGTCCCAGGTCCCTACAAATAGTTTCCAATTACTTTTACTGCTGACATAAGTACATGTGATCATTCACCATTATAACAGAAGAGACTACATCTAAAACCATTCACTTCCATCAACTTTCATTGCTGTACAGTATTGATCAACAGAAATAAACTCCAAGGATAGGAGAGGTTATTATGAGTTATACCTTTCCACCAAAATCAAATACTGTCTGCCTTTATGGTCATTTATAAACAGTACGTGTAACATTTAAAGTTCTTCTGTGACTGTAACTTTTTGCAAACATTGACCATCTTCAAATCAGGAAAATTAGATTAATAAGCAAATCAACTTGGAGATTAATTGTCCCAATTATCTTTAGATGCACATGTAAATAGTTTCTCTGAATGATGGTTCGTGACCAATTGATTGCTCATCCTTGTCACTGATGAATCTTTCCAAAAGGCAGCTTGTTAAAATCACCCTTTTAGTTGTGACACTTCCCCTATAAGAATAAAAATCAGTTAAGGAGAAGAATTGGAATGTATGCGGGATAGTTATCTAAATCAACATGTAGAGGAACCAACGAGAGAGCAGGCTATTTTAGACTGGGTATTGAGCAATGAGGAAGGGTTAGTTAGCAGTCTTGTTGTACGTGCTCCCTTGGGCAAGAGTGACCATAATATGGTTGAGTTCTTCATTAGGATGGAGAGTGACATTGTTAATTCAGAAACAATGGTTCTGAACTTAAAGAAAGGTAACTTTGAGGGTATGAGACGTGAATTGGCCAAGATTGACTGGCAATTAATTCTAAAAGGGTTGACGGTGGATATGCAATGGAAGACATTTAAAGACTGCATGGATGAACTACAAAAATTGTTCATCCCAGTTTGGCAAAAGAATAAATCAGGGAAGGTAGTGCATCCGTGGATAACAAGGGAAATCAGGGATAGTATCAAAGCGAAGGATGATGCGTACAAATTAGCCAGAAAAAGCAGCATACCGGAGGACTGGGAGAAATTCAGAGACCAGCAGAGGAGGACAAAGGGCTTAATTAGGAAAGGAAAAATAGATTATGAAAGAAAACTGGCAGGGAACAGAAAAACTGACTGCAAAAGTTTTTATAGATATGTGAAAAGAAAGAGATTAGTTAAAACAAATGTAGGTCCCTTGCAGTCAGAAACAGGTGAGTTGATCATGGGGAACAAGGATATGGCGGACCAATTGAATAACTACTTTGGTTCCGTCTTCACTAAGGAAGACATAAATAATCTGCCGGAAATAGCAGGGGATCGCGGGTCAAAGGAGTTGGAGGAATTGAGTGAAATCCAGGTTAGCCGGGAAGTGGTGTTGGGTAAATTAAATGGATTAAAGGCCGATAAATCCCCAGGGCCAGATAGGCTGCATCCCAGAGTACTTAAGGAAGTAGCTCCAGAAATAGTGGATGCATTAGTAATAATCTTTCAAAACTCTTTAGATTCTGGAGTAGTTCCTGAGGATTGGCGGGTAGCAAACGTAACCCCACTTTTTAAGAAGGGAGGGAGAGAGAAAACGGGGAATTACAGACCAGTTAGTCTAACATCGGTAGTGGGGAAACTGCTAGAGTCAGTTATTAAAGATGGGATAGCAGCACATTTGGAAAGTGGTGAAATCATTGGACAAAGTCAGCATGGATTTACAAAAGGTAAATCATGTCTGACGAATCTTATAGAATTTTTCGAGGATGTAACTAGTAGCGTGGATAGGGGAGAACCAGTGGATGTGGTGTATCTGGACTTCCAGAAGGCTTTCGACAAGGTCCCACATAAGAGATTAGTTTACAAACTTAAAGCACACGGCATTGGGGGTTCAGTATTGATGTGGATAGAGAACTGGCTGGCAAACAGGAAGCAAAGAGTAGGAGTAAACGGGTCCTTTTCACAATGGCAGGCAGTGACTAGTGGGGTACCGCAAGGCTCAGTGCTGGGACCCCAGCTATTTACAATATATATTAATGATCTGGATGAGGGAATTGAAGGCAATATCTCCAAGTTTGCGGATGACACCAAGCTGGGGGGCAGTGTTAGCTGTGAGGAGGATGCTAGGAGACTGCAAGGTGACTTGGATAGGCTGGGTGAGTGGGCAAATGTTTGGCAGATGCAGTATAATGTGGATAAATGTGAGGTTCTCCATTTTGGTGGCAAAAACAGGAAAGCAGACTATTATCTAAATGGTGGCCGACTAGGAAAAGGGGAGATGCAGCGAGACCTGGGTGTCATGGTACACCAGTCATTGAAAGTGGGCATGCAGGTGCAGCAGGCAGTGAAGAAAGCGAATGGTATGTTAGCTTTCATAGCAAAAGGATTTGAGTATAGGAGCAGGGAGGTTCTACTGCAGTTGTACAGGGTCTTGGTGAGACCACACCTGGAGTATTGCGTACAGTTTTGGTCTCCAAATCTGAGGAAGGACATTATTGCCATAGAGGGAGTGCAGAGAAGGTTCACCAGACTGATTCCTGGGATGTCAGGACTGTCTTATGAAGAAAGACTGGATAGACTTGGTTTATACTCTTTAGAATTTAGGAGATTGAGAGGGGATCTTATAGAAACTTACAAAATTCTTAAGGGGTTGGACAGGCTAGATGCAGGAAGATTGCTCCCGATGTTGGGGAAGTCCAGGACAAGGGGTCACAGCTTAAGGATAAGGGGGAAATCCTTTAAAACCGAGATGAGAAGAACTTTTTTCACACAGAGAGTGGTGAATCTCTGGAACTCCCTGCCACAGAGGGTAGTCGAGGCCAGTTCATTGGCTATATTTAAGAGGGAGTTAGATGTGGCCCTTGTGGCTAAGGGGATCAGAGGGTATGGAGAGAAGGCAGGTACGGGATACTGAGTTGGATGATCAGCCATGATCATATTGAATGGCGGTGCAAGCTCGAAGGGCCGAATGGCCTACTCCTGCACCTAATTTCTATGTTTCTATGTTTCTAATTGTTTCTTTTATATCTGCACCAGCTTATGGTGTTAAAGGAATAAGCATAGTCTTGTGCTTTCTAGAAATATAAGTTTTATCATGGTTGGTCATCACTTAACATCAGATGGTACAGAGAGCAGATTGAGTTTAGTTTAGTTTAGTTTAGAGATACAATGCCTAAACAGGCCCTTCGGCCCACTCAGCAATGTACACTGCACTATCCTACATATTAGGGACAATTTGCAATAAAAAAACAACAAAGCCAAATTAACCACCAAACTGGTACATCTTTGGAGTGTAGGAGGAAACCGGAGCACCCGGAGAAAATCCATGCGGTCACAGGGAGAACGAACAAAATCTGTACAGGCAGCAACCGTAGCCAGGATCGAACCTGGGTCTCTGGCGCTGTAAGGCAGCAACTCTACTGCTGTGCTACCATGCCATGATCTAATTGGAATATACAAAATCCTTAAGGCGTTTGATAGAGGAGATCCAGGGGTAATATTTTCCTTGACTGTGATGTCAAGTTAGGGATCAGCCGTTCAGGACATAGATTTCTTCACTGAGTGGGTAGTGGGTTGGAATATTTGGAATTCTCCACTCAAGAAAGACATAGCTATTAAGAGCATTAGGGGAGTGTGGTTAGTGCAGAAAAGTGGTGTAAAGGTTAAAGATCAGCCGTGATCATATCGAATTGAGGACGAAGCATAAGACACCAATGACCAACTCCTGCTTCTTTTGTCATAGAGTCACGGAGAGTCATAGATGGGACGTGTTGGCTGGTTTGGGCAAGTTGGGCCGAAGGGTCTGTTTCCACGCTGTAAGCGTGGAAACAGACCCTTCGGCCCAACTTGCCCAAACCAGCCAACACGTCCCATCTACACTAGTCCCACCTGCCTGTGACATGTCCTTGGCATGTACCTGTCTAAATGTTTCTTAAAACATTGCAATGACAGACAACACTAAGGACTCTTGATGTATATAGTGTCTTGTCTATGGTCTTTGTCTGTTCTTTTGCACTATGTTCTGTTGGTGAGATTTGTGATTTGTGATGTGGTATGGATGCACTTTATTACTATGGTCTGTGTTGTTATATGTGTTAATGTGACTAAAGCAGTGTACCATCATGTACCGAACCCAAATACCACCAACCCTGGTTGCGTGGCAAATAAAGATTCTATCTATCTATCTAATACCTGCCTCAACTACCTCTTCTGGCACTTGTGTGAAAAGTTACCCCTCAGGTTCCTATTTAATCTTTCCCCCGTCACTTTAAACCTATGTCCTCAGGTTCTTGATTCCCCTAATCTGGGAACGAGAGTCTTTGCATCTACCTGATCAATTCCTCCCATGATTTTGCTTGCCTGAGATCACCTGAGTCAAGGCTGCAACTTTCACACAGAGTGGGGATGCGAAAAAGTTCGGGAATTGGTTGTCCAGTGCAGAACTCATCTATATTTCATCATATTTATCTCAAAGGGTCGATTTCTCAGAAAAATCTGCTGTTCGGACTCTGAGGTTGAAAGGACAATGGAATAAAAATGAATTGCAGGTGCTGATTTATACCAAAGATAGACACAAAATGCTGGAGTAACTCAGCGGGTCAGGCAGCATCACCGGCGGAAATGGACAAGTGACATTTCGGATCGAGACCCTTCCTCAGTGTGAAGAAGGGTCCTGACCCCAAACGTCACCTATCCATTTTCTCCGGTGAAGCTGCCTGACCCGTTGAGTTACTCTAGCTTTTTATGTCTATCTGGGGTTAAAATGGCGTCCAATTTATGTTAAAGTGTCTTAGTTTGACTTATGGAAGAGGATAATAATGTCTCTAACAAGATTAACTCCGTTATGGATTTTTTTAATGCACTGCGTTAAATAAATCTTCAGTGTGGTGGAGAATCCGTTATCATAAAGATGATAACAATTATAATGGATCATCTGTAAGTTAGTGATCAGCAGTGAGAGTCTCCTGTTAAATCTCCCGTTATCCTTGTCCCATTTGCTTTGATGGGGTTTAGCTCAGTGATGCTCTAAGTATGCCCACTGATAGAGGCTTCACATCAGTTGGTACTGGGAGCCAATCTAATTGAAATATACCAAATTGTTAAGGGGCTTGATAGAGGAGATTCAGAGCAAATGATTTCCTTGGCTGTCATGTCAAAATTACGGATCAGCCCTTCAGGGGCACATTTCTTGTGTATGCCCATTTATTCCACACTTACATTCAGGAGCCACCGAATGAGCTAGGTTTTAGAAACATATAAACATAGAAAATAGGTGCAGGAGTAGGCCCATTCGGGCCCTTCGAGCCGAATGGCCTACTCGATACCATTCGATATGTGATCATGGCTGATCATCCAACTCAGTATCCCATCCCTGCCTTCTCTCCATACCCCCTGATCCCTTTAGCCTCAAGGGCCACATCTAACTCCCTCTTAAATATAGCCAATGAACTGGCCTCAACTACCTTCTGTGGCAGAGAATTCCACAGATTCACCACTCTCTGTTAATAGCCTGTCCTTCAGCTGGTATTGTGTAGGAAAGCACTGCAGATGCTGGTTGAAATCGAAGGTAGACTTAAAATGCTGGAGTAACTCAGCGGGTGAGGCAGCATCTCTGGAGAGAAGGAATGGGCGACGTTTCTGATCGAAGGAATGGAGGATGTTGCTGAACTCTCGTCGGTGAGAGGATTCAGTCTCAGTCTGAAGGAAGGGGACTCGACCCGAAACGTCGCCCATTCCTTCCCTCCAGAGATGCTGTCTCACCCGCTGAGTTACTCCAGCATTTTGTGTCTTCCTCCAGCTGGTATTGTCTGCCACAGCCCGTGTTTATCTGACTAGTTAAGATGGTGGCGTTTGAAGGATGCACAGTTAGACACAAGCTGTTCCATGAATTTAATGTACCGGAAAACAACATGTCCCTGACCTGTCGGTGGATTTGCCAGAATAGTTCAGAGGGAGTAAGGATCACACCTGCGCAGTCTGTCGCACTTTACCTGTCCCCCTCACTGCTATTGTACACTTTAGTCCCTCGCTTGCAATGTTGGTGAACCTTGGTGAAGTGTGATTTCATTTCCATATCAGCTTTGAAAATAAAATGGTGGTGTAAAGTGGAGCAGAATTTCACAGAGAGCGGGCTAACAAATGACATTGGGATTGTGAAAAATCGCTTGGATAATTTTAATGTTGTGAACATCCAGCACTTCATTGTCATAGCGAATAGTTATCCATTCACAGTGGAGCAGCAGAGCATTACAAATATCCACGCACCTGCTGGAAATGCTAGCAGTTCAGTAGGTGAGAGGAATGCTGTCTGAAGTTTCTTCAGGACAATCAGATCCTGACTTTAGTTCCTCTCTCCCTCTGCAATTATTTAGGCGTCGGAGGGTTATATAGCACAGAAGTAGGCCCTTCGGCCCAACTCGTCCATGCTGACCAAGATGTCTCTTTAAGCTAGACCCATGCTCCATGGCTCAATATCCTGCCTCAGGCAACTCATTGCATACACCCACCACCCTCTGTGTGTAAAGGTTGCACCTCAGATCCTTTTACGAGGATGTTGCCGGGACCAGAAGGCCTGAGCTATAGGGAGAGGTTGAGTAGGCTGGGACTCTATTCCTTGGAGCGCATGAGGATGAGGGCTGATGTTATGGAGGTGTATAAAATCATGAGAGGAATAGATCAAATAGATGCACAGTCTCTTGCCCAGAGTCGAGGACCAGAGGTCATAGGTTTAAGGTAAAGGGGAAAAGATTTAATAGGAATCTGAGGGGTAACATTTTCACACAAAGGGTGGCGGATGTATGGAACAAGCTGCCAGAGGAGGTAGTTGATGAAGGGACTATCCCAACATTTAAGAAGCAGTTAGACAGGTACATGCATAGGACCGGTTTAAGAGGGATATGGACCAAATGTGGGCAGGTGGGACTAGTGTAGCTGGGACATGTTGGCTGGTGTTGGCAAGTTGGGCCGAAGGGTCTGTTTCCCCGCTATATCACTCTATGACTATGACTCGAAATCTTACCCTCTTGCCTCAAACCTATGCTCTCTAGTTTTACACTCTCCTACTCTGGGACAAAGACTATGACCATCCACATTATATATGACCCTCATGGTTTTATATATGGTACCATTATAAGTTCACCCCTCAGCCTTCTGCACTGCAAGAAAAGAAGTCTATTCAGCCTCTCCCTTTACACTCAAGCCTTCCAATCGTGGTTTATTCTAATTCTCATCTATTTAGTGGACAATTAATGATTCAGGATTGTAAAATAGTGAGGAATGGCCTATCTGTTAGCTGATTAGTGGGAGGGCAGGGGGGGGGGGGATGATGACCAAAACAAAGCTGTCTTCATCCAATGCCAAACGAACGTCATTGAGTCATAGAGTCTTATCGCATGAAAATGGGCTCTTCAACCCAGCAAGCCGACACTGACTAGCAACCACCCATTTACAATAGTCCTTTATTAATCCTATTTTACTTCCTCCACATTTCCATTAACTACTCCAAAATTCTCCTCCTCAGTGGCCAATTAAGCTACCAACTCACACAACCTTGAGCAGGATATTTTTTTCATTTGCCTTTGAGTTGGATGCCAAGGCTACTTGTTCGACTGCAAAGTCACCTGGTTTGGATCTACATGGGCAGGCACAGATGGATCCCGAGCCTTTTCTTTTCTGTGGAGTTCAGTTCCTCTCTTTTATGCCCAAACAAGTAATTTTCATTCTCAAAATTTGGAGGCCAATTGAACTCTGAGGAAGATAGCAAAGGATCTCAAGAGGATCTAGGCGGGTTGAAGGCGTGGGAGGACGGAGACACAGTTGGTAGAGCTGCTGCCTCACAGTTCCAGTGACCTGGGTTCAATCCTGATCTCTGATGTTGTCTGCTTGGGATTTGCATGTTCTTCCTGTGACTGTGTGGATTTCCTTTGAGTTCTCCCGTTTCTTACCACAGTCACGTGGGTTGACAGGTTAATTGGTCGCTGCAAACTTCTCCCAGTGAGCAGATGAGTGACAGTATCTTGGAGGCAGGGAGTGGGAATGTGGGGAAAATAAAATAAGATCAATGCAAGTTTGGAATAGTCAAGTCAAGTCGAGTCACATTTATTTCTATAGCACATTTAAAAAACAACTCTCGTTGGCCAAAGTGCTCTACATTTGTTATAAGAATAGTATAAACAAACAAACTACATACATATATACATATAGCCCTCGCTCAGTGGACGTCAGGAAAGGCTTTGGAGTATAGATACGTTTTTAGTCTTGACTTAAAGGAGTCGATGGAGGGGGCAGTTCTGATGGGAAGGGGGATGCTGTTCCACAGTCTAGGAGCTGCAACCGCAAAGGCGCGGTTGCCCCTAAGCTTATGCCTAGACCGCAGGATATTCAGCAGCCCCAAGTCGGCCCATCTGAGAGACCTGGAGGTGGAATGGTGGGTGAGAAGACTTTTAATGTAGGAGGGGGCAAGCCCATTGAGGGTTTTGTAGACATAGAGGAGGGTCTTGAAATGTATACGGAACCGCACAGGCTGCCAGTGGAGAGAGGCCAGGATCGGGGTGATGTGGTCCCTTTTTCGGGTGCCCGTCAGGAGTCTCGCTGCGGCGTTTTGGACCAGTTGCAGGTGGGACAGGGAAGATTGGATGATGCCAGTGTAAAGAGAGTTGCAGTAATCTAGACGGGAGGAGATGAATGTGTGGATGATCTTTTCGAGGTCATCAAAGTGGAGGAATTGTTTTATTTTAGCTATCGTCCGAAGCTAACTGCGTGTTTGCGTGTTTGATAGTTAGTGTGGACTTGGTAGGTTTCTGTGTTGCGTGACATGGCAGACGGAATTTAATGAAGAAAGATGTGACATGTTAGATTTCACTAGGAAGTATGAGGAGTGGTAATATAAACTAGAGGACATAGTTCTAAAAGTGGTACAGGAACAGAAAGTCCTGGGCTTCTGCATGTATAAGTGAGAGGTTAAGAAGGTAGTTAAAGAAGCACATGGGGTCTTGGGCTTTATAAATAGCTGCATGGAGTGCAAGGCAAGCAGATCATGAAGAACTGGAATAAAACACTAATCTGCGTCTTATACTAGGCACCACCTTTTAAGAAACGAAACTGGAGCAGAATGTGAGCAGGTCAGAGGTGCGGAATCCTGTGGTAAAAAGCTGATTCCTAACTCCCCAAATCCAATCTTCTCCACTCTCTTCTATTACTCCAGATCTTCAATGACTAAGCCAATTTTGTATCCAAGTTACCAACTCACCATGGATCCCCTACACCTTAATAATAATAATAATAATAAATTTTATTTAATGGGCGCCTTTCAGACATCTCAAGGACACCTTACATAGTAATCGGAATAACATACAATCGGAATATAACAAGTAATAAAGACATCACAGAGACACAAATTAAAAACAGAATTCAATCCAAAAACAGAAAATCAAAAACACAGTGTGAACACCTTAGTCTTCTATATCAGCCTACCAAGAAATCTGTTAAATCCATGTATACAACATCCATTTGTCCATTCTCATCTTTGTCATCTCCTCAAAAACAAACAATTGAATTTGTAAGACACAAGTTCATAACTTCATAAGTTCATAAGTGATGGGAACAGAATGAGTCCATTTCGCCAATCAAGTCTACTCCACCATACATGGCTGATTTATCTTTCCCTCTCAACCCCATTCTCCTGCCTTCTCCCCATAACCCCTGACACCCGTACCATTCAAGAATCTATCTATCTTTACCATAAAAATATCCATTGACTTGGTCACCGCAGCCTTCTGTGGCAATGAATTCCACCCTCATCTCCTTCTTAAAGGAAGGTCCTTTAATTCAGAGGCTATGACCTCTGGTCCTAGACTCTCCCACTCGTGGAAACATCCTCTCTGCATCCACTCTATCCAGGCCTTTGACTATTTGGGTAAGTTTCAATGTGGTTTCCCCTCATCCTTCTAAACTCCAGCGAGTGGAGGCCCAGTGCCGTCAAATGGTGATATGATCTCTCTTACCGATGCCATGCTGACTATCCCAAGTAGGTCTTTGCTTTTCCAGATGCGACTAGATCTTCTTTCTAAGAATCCTCTCCAGTAATTTCCCTACCATTGATGTAAGGCTCGCTAGATCACTGGCCTAGAATTTCTTGGTTTGTCCCTATTGTCCTCTCTAAACAATGGAACAACATTATCTTTCCTTCAGTGTGGTACCTCACTATGGCTAAAGAGGATTCTAAGATCTGTCAAGCCCCTTGCAATCTCCTTTTTTTGCCTCTCTCAATATCCCATCATGGATTGTGGGTGATTAGCCATGATCACATTGAAGAGCGGTGCTGGGTCGAAGGGCCGAATGGCAGTGCAGGAGGAGGCCGAATGGCCCTTCGAGCCAGCACCGCCATTCAATGTGATCATAGCAGATCATCCACAATCAGTAGCCCATTCCTGCCTTCTCCCCAAACCCCTTGATTCTGTTAGCCCTAAGAGCTCTATCTAACTCTCCTTTGAATGTATCCAGTGCATCGACCTCCACTGCCTTCTGAGGCAGAGAATTCTACAAATTCACACCTCTCTGTGTGAAAAAGTTTTTCCTCATCTCAGTTCTAAATGGCCTTCCCCTTATTCTTAAACTGTGGCCCCTGGTTCTGGACTGACCCAACATCAGGAACATGTTTCCTGCATCTAGCGTGTCCAATCCCTCAATAATTTTACATGTTTCTATAAGACTTCCTCTCATCCTTCTAAATTCCAGTGAATACAAGCCCAGTCGCTCCATTCTTTCATCATACGACAGTCCCGCCATCCCGGGAATTAACCTCGTGAACCTACGCTGACTCCCTCAATAGCAAGAATGTCCTTCTTCAAATCAGTGCTTGGATTTCCATCCACATTAATGTTCTTCAATAGACCCAACACCTTTTTAATTTTTATTTTTTATTTCAGTTTACTAGCATTGCGATTTTAAATGTTTTTGTTTGGGATTTTGCTCCTGAACAGAGGGATCGCAGATGCTGATTAATACACACGAAAGGGCACAATGTTCTTGAGTAACTCAGCGAGTCAGGCAGCATCTCTGGAGGACATGGGTAGGTGAAGTCACCTGTCCATGTTTTCCAGAGATGCTGCCAGATCCCGGTGAATTACTCCAGCACTTTCTGTCCTTTTGAGAGCTATTTTGTCACCTATTTTTCCAAGCTGAACGGCGCCATCTTGTGGGAGAATTATGCGTTTTGAATTGTTTTTGTCAATTGACTTCTATGTGAAATTCCACATCACATCGAGCAACTGGGAGCACATCGCACTGGACAAGCGCTCCTGGAGGAAATCCGTGCAGGAAGGAGCTGCTCATCACGAAATGGAGCTACGCCGTGTCACAGAGACAAAGTGACAGCACCGTAAGGAGAGAGAGAGAAGGGGGCTTGACGACTACCAACCACCGCCAGTCTCCACAGCCCACGTTGTGCCAAGGTGTGTGGATCGCGGATTGGCCTCTACAGACATCTGCAGACCCACAAGTAGACGACCCTATGGAGAGGAGAGGACAGTCATACGCGTTTCGAGTGACCGCCGATGATGATGATCTAGCAATGTTTATCTTGGCTTTATAAATAGCGGCACAGAGCTATTATAAAATGCAAACTTGTGTCCAATTCAGGGAACTACCTATTAAGAAACTGAACTGGAATAGCCATATAGGCTTCTTCTCATCAAGTCCACACACAGGATTCGAAGTTGTTCAGCCAGAGCTGAACACACTTCTCAGCATCTGCATGCAATGGTGTCTGTTTTGTCGCTTTTTGTGATTCTCGTGCGCGGCGGTGGAAAGATTGGTGGAAACAGGGCCGCGACGTGAACGCTCTTTCCTTGACCCCGCCATATAGGCGATATGGCAACAGTGGTTGCCTTAAACATTTTGAGTTCAAGTCTCGCTCTGAAGCCACGAGTGTGTAATTAGGTCTGATGTTTCAGTGTAGTGCTGAGGGAGTGCGGTGCAGTGAGGAGGTGCTAACTTTCATACAGGACACCACATGAGAACCCATCTGTGCTTGGGATCGCCAAGTGAAAGATTCTATGGTATCATGGCCAATCTTCACCCTTCAGCCAGCATAGGTTTGGGCATCAGTGCATGCAAGTTGAATAGGTGTAGTCTGCAATACATATGGATTGCACTTCAAAGGCCACTGAGACACAGAGAAAACATGTGTGATCTAAGCAAAACGAGTTTCACTGTGCAGTGCATATGTGACAATAGAGAACCATTGAACCATTGGTACTGGATGCACCTGCGGCTCCAAGCCTGGTGTTGGCTGGGCCCTGGGACCGAGGCCTGGTAGTGGGTGGGCCTAGGCACCCGAGGCTGGTGTTGGGTAGCTCACTGCTTTTTTTTTTCACCCAAAATAATTTTAATCAATTATTTACAAAAAATGATATGTACAATACAAAACAATACAAACAAACCCGCCACCATCATACAAAGTAAAACAAATATACTTAATTACTGAATATGAAATAACTATTTAATAATCCTTGATAAGGGTATATTCCATCCCCGTGGTGTCCAACGGTCCCGGAAATCCCCCCTGGCGCCCGTGGACAGTGCGTAGTCCCTTTCTAAAACCACTTGGTCATTGGCCATAGCCCTGAAAAAGGCAGGCAGCCGGCTCGGGCAGAGCCCTCTTCCGCTTGGTGCCGTGACTCGTGGATGGCCAGCTTGGCCAGGCCTAGGAGCAACCCAACCAGGGCATCTTCGGCCCTACCCTCTCCCCTGCGCACAGGGTGCCCAAAGATGAGGATGGTGGGTGAGAAATGCAGCCAGAAGGCAAGGAGCAGCCCCTTTAGAAATTGGAACAGGGACTGCAACCTCACATTCATCATGTACACTGCTCACTGCATGCTAAAGGACAGTCAATTGACAACTGAATGTCAGGGAAAATTCCACTCCCGGTAATGTTTTGAACACCCAGCAGATGTCAGTGTTACCTGCCATTTCTGCAAACTGATTGATGATCAGAATCTTCACTATAAAACTGAATGGTAGAATCAATGACAGAATTGAAATGCGTTAGTTTGGAGAGCAATACATTGAATCTGACCATTATTTTCTGTTTATTTACTTTAATCAGTTCAGTGCTCAGATTTAGTTGCACAGAGTCTCTTGCCCAGAGTCTGTGAATCGAGGACCAGAGGACATTGTAGGTTTAAGGTGAAGGGGAAAATATTTAATAGGATTCAGAGGGGTTACCTTTTCACACAAAGTGTGGTAGCTGTATGGAACAAACTGCCAGAGGAGGTAGTTGAGGCTGGGACTATACCAACGTTTAAGAAGCAGTTAGACAGGTACATGGATAGGACAGGTTTGGAGCAATATAGATCAAACGCAGGCAGGTAGCACTAGTGTAGCTGGGACATGTTGACTGGTGTGGGCAAGTTGGGCCGAAAGGCTTGTTTCCACACTGTATCACTCTATGACTCTATAAGCTGTAAATCCATGACCAGAACTACTGAGTAATGGCCTCAGAAGTCACACATTCCCTCTTCTCCCCTCTCCCTGTCAGACAAGAGGCATGGAAGTGTGAAAATGCACACCTCCAGACTCAGGGACAATTTCTTCCCAGCTGTCATCAGGCAACTGAACCATCCTATCAACAAATAGAGAGCGGCCCTGAGCAACTATTGCTTTACCTCATGGAGGTATCTCAAAGATCTACCTCTTTGCAGACACGTGGCCTATCTTTAATTGGACTTTATCTTGCATTAAAAATTATTCCCATTATCCTGTGTCTGTACAGCATGGAAAGCCCGATTGTAATCATGTTTCGTCTTACCGGTGACTGGATAGCACGCAGCAAAAAAAAAAGCTTTTCATTGTACTTTGGTACACGTGACAATAAACTAAACTACTGTAAATTAAATTAAACAAAATTAGTCCAGCACAGGAACAGACCCTTGTGCCAAGTTAAACTAATCTACTCTGCCAGCATACATTCCAGATCCCTCCATTCCCTGCATATCCATGTACCTATGAAATCTTCCACTGTGTCTGTCTATATCACCGCACCCGACAGCCTCTACCAGGCACCATCCATTCAGTGGAAGGAACCTGCCCTGTACATCTATCTCTTTTACACCTTGCTCCTCTCATCTCAAACCTCTGCCCTCTGATGGATGCTCTTTTGCCTATGTACAATGCCACACAATCCCAGAAACAAGGATCTGCAGATGCTGGTTTACAAACAAAAAGACCCAAGTGCTGGAGTAACTCAGTGAGTCAGGCAGCATGTCGGGAGGACAGGGAAAGATGACGTTTCAGATCGGGTCCCTTCTTCATACTTCACTCAATCCCAGGTTACCTTGCACTGTGCTGGGAACCTCTCATTCCAGACAAAGAGTGAAATAATGACCTTGCACAAGTAAATGAGTCAACAAAATTTAGATTGTTACATTTCCACCAGCATTCACAAAGGGCTGTTTGCATTGGCCATTGTCCAGGAACCATGATTAAGTCAAACAGAGCTGCCTGCTGATTTTACTCAGGATTCAGCCAGACACACACGCTGACCAGACAAGAATGGGTTTCCCTGACTGTTAAAGACACGTCCCTTAAATAACATGTTAGACACAAAATGCTGGAGGACTCTTCTTTTCACCCTTTTTTTGGCTCTTTTTCACCCAGAGAGAATCTGTGGAATTCTCTGCCACAGAAGGAAGTGGAGGCCAATTCGCTGGATGTTTAGATGGATTTTGAATGGTGGTGCTAACTCTAAAGGCAGAATGGCCTAGTCCTGCACCTAGTTTCTATGTTTCTATGTAACTCAGCAGATCAGGCAGCATCTCTGGACATTATATTAGCTTTGTTATTCCTCCGTTTGTATTCCTACACTATCATCTCCTCCCCAGTGTATTCCCACACTATCATCCCCTCCCCAGCCATCAAAGGACGATTGTGTGCTCCACTTTTCCAGAGTTATCTTTGTTCTGTAACTTTCCATTTCTCTAATTTCCCCCTCCCTGATGCTCAGTCTGAGATGAAGGGTCTTGACCCGAAACATCACCTATTCCTTCTCTCCAGAGATGCTGTTTGACCCGCTGAGTTACTCCAGCATTTTGTGTCTATCTTCGGTGTAAACCAGTTCCTTCCTACACATCTCTTAAATAACCATTTTCTCACTTTGAGTACAGAGGCATATCCCAAGGCAGCATTACTGATTGCCAGTAGTTGTGAGGGATAGAGAAACAGAGTTGGGGGGGGGGGGGGAGGGGGTACTGAGAGAAGGCAGAGAAATTCCAGAGAGTCAAGAGTCCAAGAGTCAACCAGCATGACACCGTTAGTTTGAAGAAAGTTTTCCACATGAAACATCACCTATTCTTTTCTCCAGAGATGCTGTCTAAATTGCTGAGTTACTCCAGCACTTTGTGTCTATCTCAACACCTTTGGCATGTGGAAGGAGCCCAGAGCAACAAGAGAAACATGCAAACTCCATTTACAGAGCACCCTTGCTTGGGGTTGAACCTTGGGTGACTGGAGCCGTGTGGTAGTGGAATCAAGGGATATGGAGAGAAGGCAGGCACGGGTTATTGATTGGGGACAATCAGCCATGATCACAATGAATGGCGGTGCTGGCTCAAAGGGCCGAATGGCCTCCTCCTGCACCTATTTTCTATGTTTCTATGTTTCTATGTAGCAGCACTAACTAACTACTGTGCTACTGTGGCATCCAGGGGGAACCAGCAGGAAAGGGCATCTGAATAAGCCAGAGATAAGCAGACATAATGAATGTGGGTGTTAGTTAGAAACTTGAATTTCAATGTGTTCAAATATTCAGGGATTTACTTTATGTAATGTGAAGTAAAATTCTCCTTAGTGGAAACAATTTCTTCAACTTCAGAAGTAAAATAATACCCTGTCACTTTTGAGCTGTTACCCAAGTGTACTGTTAGCTGCACTAGTAACTTTGCATTTTGTAATATGATTGCATAGGGGTCCAATCACACCAAGTGCAAAGGTAAGGATCATAAAGTTGCCTGATGCATGTTATTATTTTACAGCCCTGTAATACACTTCACGTCAACTGATATTTTTATAACATAAATCTATATTTTTCTGTTGGATCTTGAATTCTCGCCACCATTGTTACTTTCCTTAAGATTCATTGGCCTGAGGCTTTGCTTCTGATAGTGGAGCTGTAACACTTATGTCAATGGAAGCACATCAGCACAGAGGAGCCCCACTGGAACCCGAGGAATCCTTGATCTCAGATGCATTTTCTTGCCGGGAGGAAAAACAAAATCAAACTTGTAATAGTAATAGGGGAGGCACAGTGGCAAAGCAGTTATTGCAGTACAGTGCTAGAGAATAGGGTTAGATCCTGACTATGGGTGCTGTCTGCATGTTCTCCCTGTGAGCCCAAGGGTTTTCTCTGGTGTTTGGGTTTTCTCTGGTTTTTCTCCCGCACTCCAAAGACACGCAGGTTTGTAGCTTACTGGCTTTGGTAAAAATTGTAAATTGTCAAAGGTTTCAAAGGTCTTTTATTATCACGTGTACCAATTAAGATACAGTGATATTCGCATTACCATACAGCCATACTAAAAAAAAAGAAACAAGACACACAACTACATAAAAGTTAACATAAACATCCACCACAGTGGATTCCCCACATTCCTCACTGTAATGGAAGCCAATAAAGTCTAATCTTCTTCCCTCATTTTTCTCCCGCGGTCGGGGCAGTCGAACCATCTGTCAGGGCGATCGAAGCTCCCGCAGCCTACGATCGAAGCTCCTGCGTCAGGATGATCGAATCTCCCACGTCAGGGCGAGCGATGCACCTGCATCGGGGCGATCGAAGCTCCCGCCGCTTGGAGCTCCCGAAGTCGGTCTCTAACCAGAGACCACGAGCTCCGCAATGTTAAAGTTCACAGGCTCATGCGGTTGGAGCTCAGAGTTTGATCCCTGGCAAAGGGATCGCCAGCTCTGCGATGTTAAAGTCCTGCAGGTTGGAGCTTCCGAAGTCGGTCTCCAGCAGAGGCCGCCAACTCCACGATGTTGTCCCAAGTGAGTAGGATAGTGCTAGTGTACGGGGTGATCGCTGGTTGGTGCGGACATGTTGGGCCAAAAGGCTTATTTCCGTGCTACATCTCTAAAGTAAACTAAAGTTTGTGGTGCAAGATTTTTCAAGTGTTGCATTTCAGACAGAAACATCGATGGGAAAGGTTTAAAGGGAATGGACCAAATGCAGACAAATAGGACTAGCTTAAATGGGGCTTTTTGATTGGCATGGCCAAGTTGCATCAAAGGGTCTGTTGCCATGCTGTCTTACTTCATGGCAACACTTTTGGATGTCAATGATACTGCCTTTTGAACATCAGCATGTAGAGCCATTCTTAACAGATTTGTAGCATGTTAGGTTGGATATAGTTGAGGAATGCTGCCAATTCTTTGCTTCAACAGCACTCCAAGAAGTTGGTGAAAGAAGAGTGTGCCCACTAATTTAAATGGAGAGAAATGTGTGTAAAGGAGAAAGGTCGATATATGGTAACTTAGCTATCTATGAATTAATTGATTTTGCTCAGATGTTTTTAATTGTTTAAGTATTTTACATTTTTAAAGAATTTACATTCATTCCTTGATTTATGAAAGCAATATGTTCCTGGAAAAGACCTCATTAAACTTAATTTCATCAAAAGAAAGGGCGGAAGAAATGCTCCTTCAGTACTTTGATACAGTGTGTTCTTACTTGCCGTAGGAGGCGCACTGTTATGTTCAAACAAATGCACCTGAAAGAGTCTATAAAATTACAGGGAATATTCATAAATGGATCCGTTTTTTAAAATAAAACAATCCATAATATTTAAACATTTGATTTTAAATGTTTTTAAATGTTTCTGATTGGCAGGCAGCATTATTTGACAGCTTTGACAAGTCATGGTGGTGTGGTCTTGCTGGTTTCAAAGCTTTTCTCAGCTGTTTTATAAGAGCAGCTTATTCTTACCTGACATTATTGTGCGCAAGGCGCACAAACCATGGTCGACGTGTTCAGAGTAGATGTGTTGGTAGAGTAGGCCGCTGGAGGCCTGGGGCTCGATTTGATCGGGCGCCACTCCAAGAGGCCGAGTGCGTGGATCAGACGTGGCCTGCAGCAGCACGGAATGGCATAGCAGAGGTGGAGACATTGACAACATTATCTGGGCAGGTTGGCCCCTGCAACTCCAACCCAGCCCTGCAACTCCAACCCAGCCCTGCAACTCCAACCCAGCCCTGCAACTCCAACCCAGCCCTGCAACTCTAACCCAGTGCCACTCCAAAACAACATGGCCAAGTTAAGATTCTACATTTTTAACAATTTAAAACTTGACGAATACAAGATAATTCCCGAAACATGGTGACCCTTGTGTACTGCTTGAGTTTAATCTACTAGACTTACACTGAAGTATGATTGTGCTTGCGTATAGCAAGACTTTTACTGAAATGTAGGCAAAAAAAATGATTTCACTGCACCAAGCTGCATGTGACAATAAATGACCATTGAACCATTGAAAGTGCTGGAAAACCTCAATAGGTCAGGCAGAGAATGGAAAGAGAAACAAGAGTTAATATCTCAACTCTGAGACTGACAGAGGATTTTGTTTTACATAGATACATAGAAAATAGGTGCAGGAGTAGGCCATTCGGCCCTTCGAGCCTGCACCGCCATTCAATATGATCATGGCTGATCATCCAACTCAGTACCCCGTACCTGCCTTCTCTCCATACCCCCTGATCCCTTTAGCCACAAGGGCCGCATCTAACTCCCTCTTAAATATAGCCAATGAACTGGCCTCAACTACCCTCTGTGGCAGAGAGTTCCAGAGATTCACCACTCTCTGTGTGAAAAAGTTTCTTCTCATCTCGGTCCTAAAGGATTTCCCCCTTATCCTTAAGCTGTGACCCCTTGTCCTGGACTTCCCCAACATCGGGAACAATCTTCCTGCATCTAGCCTGTCCAACCCCATAAGAATTTTGTACGTTTCTATAAGATCCCCTCTCAATCTCCTAAATTCTAGCGAGTATAAGCCAAGTCTATCCAGTCTTTCTTCATATGAAAGTCCTGACATCCCAGGAATCAGTCTGGTGAACCTTCTCTGCACTCCCTCTATGGCTATAATGTCCTTCCTCAGATTTGGAGACCAAAACTGTACGCAATACTCCAGGTGTGGTCTCACCAAGACCCTGTACAACTGCAGTAGAACCTCCCTGCTCCTATACTCAAATCCTTTTGCTATGAAAGCTAACATACCATTCGCTTTCTTCACTGCCTGCTGCACCTGCATGCCTACTTTCAATGACTGGTGTACCATGACACCCAGGTCTCGCTGCATCTCCCCTTTTCCTAATCGGCCACCATTTAGATAATAGTCTGCTTTCCTGTTTTTGCCACCAAAGTGGATAACCTCACATTTATCCACATTATACTGCATCTGCCAAACATTTGCCTACTCACCCAGCCTATCCAAGTCACCTTGCAGTCTCCTAGCATCCTCCTCACAGCTAACACTGCTCCCCAGCTTAGTGTCATCCGCAAACTTGGAGATGTTGCCTTCAATTCCCTCATCCAGATCATTAATATAAATTGTAAATAGCTGGGGTCCCAGCACTGAGCCTTGCGGTACCCCACTAGTCACTGCCTGCCATTGTGAAAAGGACCCGTTTACTCCTACTCTTTGCTTCCTGTTTGCCAGCCAGTTCTCTATCCACATCAATACTGAACCCCCAATGCCGTGTGCTTTAAGTTTGTATACTAATCTCTTATGTGCGACCTTGTCGAAAGCCTTCTGAAAGTCCAGATACAACACATCCACTGGTTCTCCCCTATCCACTCTACTAGTTACATCCTCGAAAAATTCTATAAGATTCGTCAGACATGATTTACCTTTCGTAAATCCATGCTGACTTTGTCCAATGATTTCACCACTTTCCAAATGTGCTGCTATCCCATCTTTAATAACTGACTCTGGCAGTTTCCCCACTACCGATGTTAGACTAACTGGTCTGTAATTCCCCGTTTTCTCTCTCCCTCCCTTCTTAAAAAGTGGGGTTACGTTTGCTACCCTCCAATCCTCAGGAACTACTCCAGAATCTAAAGAGTTTTGAAAAATTATCACTAATGCATCCACTATTTCTGGAGCTACTTCCTTAAGTACTCTGGGATGCAGCCTATCTGGCCCTGGTGATTTATCGGCCTTTAATCCATTCAATTTACCCAACACCACTTCCCGACTAACCTGGATTTCACTCAGTTCCTCTATCTCCTTTGACCCGCGGTCCCTTGCTATTTCCGGCAGATTATTTATGTCTTCCTTAGTGAAGACGGAACCAAAGTAGTTATTCAATTGGTCCACCATATCCTTGTTCCCCATGATCAACTCACCTGTTTCTGACTGCAAGGGACCTACATTTGTTTTAACTAATCTCTTTATCTTCACATCTATAAAAACTTTTGCAGTCAGTTTTTATGTTCCCTGCCAGTTTTCTTTCATAATCTATTTTCCCTTTCCTAATTAAGCCCTTTGTCCTCCTCTGCTGGTCTCTGAATTTCTCCCAGTCCTCTGGTATGCTGCTTTTTCTGGCTAATTTGTACGCATCATCTTTTGCTTTGATACCATCCCTGTTTTCCCTTGTTATCCACAGATGCACTACCTTCCCTGATTTATTCTTTTGCCAAACTGGGATGAACAATTTTTGTAGTTCATCCATGCAGTCTTTAAATACCTTCCATTGCATATCCACCGTCAACCCTTTTAGAACTAATTGCCAGTCAATCTTGGCCAATTCACGTCTCATACCCTCAAAGTTACCTTTCTTTAAGTTCAGAACCGTTGTTTCTGAATTAACAATGTCACTCTCCATCCTAATGAAGAACTCAACCATATTATGGTCACTCTTGCCCAAGGGGGCACGCACAACAAGACTGCTAACTAACCCTTCCTCATTACTCAATACCCAGTCTAGAATAGCCTGCTCTCTCGTTGGTTCCTCTACATGTTGGTTTAGATAACTATCCCGCATACATTCCAAGAAATCCTCTTCCTCAGCACCCCTGCCAATTTGATTCACCCAATCTATATGTAGATTGAAGTCACCCATTATAACTGTTTTGCCTTTGTTGCACGCATTTCTAATTTCCTGTTTGATGCCATCCCCAACTTCACTACTACTGCTAGGTGGCCTGTACACAACACCCACCAGCGTTTTCTGCCCCTTAGTGTTTCGCAGTTCTACCCATACCGATTCCACATACTCCAAGCTAATGTCCTTCCTTTCCACTGCGTTAATCTCCTCTCTAACCAGCAACGCTACTCCACCACCTTTTCCTTTCTCTCTATCCCTCCTGAATATTGAATATCCCTGGATGTTCAGCTCCCAGCCTTGGTCACCCTGGAGCCATGTCTCCGTGATCCCGACTATATCATAATCATTAATAGCTATCTGCACGTTCAACTCATCCACCTTATTACGAAGGCTCCTTGCATTGAGACACAAAGTCTTCAGGCTTGTTTTTACAACGCTCTTACCCCTTATACAATTATGTTGAAAAGTGGCCCTTTTTGATTTTTGCCCTGGATTTGTCTGCCTGCCACTTTTACTTTTCACCTTGCTATCTATTGCTTCCGCCCGCATTTTACACCCCTCTGTTTCTCTGCTCACCCATTTAAGAACCCCGCCACCTCTTATTCTCTGTTTATTATTGTTTTCTTCTTTCCCCCGTACATGTTGGGTCTGAATGCGTTCCTTCTCTGCCTCCTGCCTCACACACTGTCTAATAGCTTTCTCTATTTGAGTCCCTCCCCCCAACCATTCTAGTTTAAAGTCTCCCCAGTAGCCTTTGCAGATCTCCCCAAAGGCTACTGGGGAGACTTTAAACTAGAATGGTTTTGTTTTATTTTACAGGATAATCCCAGTCTGTTTAATCTCTCTTTACAGAATAAGCCTTTCAATCATTTAATCCACTGCACCCACTCCATTTCAAGTACTTTCTTCCTCAGGCAGGGAAACCTGACCTGTGTGCAACATTCCACTCTTGGTCTCACTGGAGATTCCACTAAACTCTTTATACTAGGAAAAGCCTAATTGGTAAGGGCTGCCTGGAGGATGAGTTCATGGAGAGTATGAGGGTTGGCTCCATAGAGCAATGCGTGAGGAACCAGCCAGGGAACAGAATTTTTAGTTCTGATACCATGTATTGAGACAGATTAATTAATGATTTCACAGTAAAGGTTCCCTCAGGAAAGATCATTACAGGTTGGAATTTTAAATTTAGTTTCAGGGTGTGAAACATGGATCTGAAACTCGTGTCCTAAATTTAAACAAATGCAATTGCAGTGCTATGGGAACAGGGTTAGACTGGATAAGTAGATTAAATGGTAGAGTCATACAGCATGGAAAAAGATCCTTTGGCTCAACCTGTTCATGCCAACCAAGATGCCCCATCTAAGCTAGTCCCACTTGCCTGTGTTTGGCCCATAGTCCTCTAAACCTTTCCTATCCATGTACCTGTCCAAGTGTCTTTTGAATGCTGTTATAGTATCAGCCTCAACTACCTTCCCTGGCAACTTGTTCCATATACCCATCACTCTCTGAGTGAAAGATTAAAGGGCTGGTCCCACCAGCATGCGCCTGCATGTGGCGAGCGCAACCTAACGTGGTCGCTTGAGCCGTACGGCCTCGCGGGGCCGGTCCCACTTAGATCGCCGGAGCCGTATGGAGTTGTGCGGGGCTGATCCCGACATTGCGCGGGGCTCCGAAAAACTGACACTGTCCAAAAATCCCGCGCGGCAACGGCCTGTCGGCCCGACAGCGGCTCGACGCCGTACCCAACGTCTTGACGCCATACGCAGCGTCTGGACGCCATACGCAGAGTCTGGATGCCGTACGCAGCGTCTGGACGCCGTACGCCTAGCGCGTGACGTTGCGCGATGACGTCACCGCCCGGCGTGCCGTTGCGTGATGACGTAACCGCCCGACCTCCAAATTCAGTCGGCCCGCCTCCTGCCCAGCTGATTGGTGAGTATGATGTCGGGACCAGCCCCGCACAACTCCAGACGGCTCTCCGGTTGGAAGTGGGACCGGCCATGCAAGGCCGTACGCCTCAAGCCACCACGTTTGGTTGCGCTAGACGCATGCAATCGCATGCTGGTGGGACAGGCCTTAAATCTTAAATTAAATAGGTTCCTATTAAATCTAACGCCTCTTTAAACCTATGTCCTCTGGTTCTTGATTCCCCCACTCTGGGCAAAATGTTTTTGTAAATCGTATCGAAATATGGCAACTCGTGTGATCTATGCAAAACGTTTTCACTGTGCAGTGCACACATGACAATAAAACATGCTGAATCGTTGAACCATTGAATTGATCTATTTCACTCATGATTTTATTCACCTCTCTATGATCACTTCTCAGTCTCATGTGCTCCAAGGAATAAAGTCTTAGCCTACCCAGGTGATGATTCACAAATCTCAGCAAAGGTCTATTCCAACGAGAAACAAAGGCTACAGTACAAGGAAAGGGTACATCATTGTGGCCAGCTAAGTACATTGAAGATGTTAAAATTGAAAGCAAAGGCAGTGAAAATAGGTGGTAGGCCAAAGGATTGGGAAGGTTTCAATCACCAACGAAGCATTTCTAAATGAATTTTAAAGCATATGAAAATAAACGTGCAAATAATAAATAAATAAATAAATAAATAGAAAGAGTTCTACATATATATGAAAAGGACGGATGTAGCTAAATATTGGTCACGGATGACTTAAGTGTGGAATTAACAATGAGAGACAGTTAAATTACAGAAATTCAAAATAATTAATTTGGATCGGTCTTCATGGTAATGAATTCCAGAAGCCTTCTAATACACGGTAATAGTTAATCCAGAGTTAAGAAGAGAGAAGAATGAAAATAATCTTTAATATGAGAAAAGAGGCAACCTAATGAATTAATGGCAGACAACCACTTAATTCTATGCTGGGGACCAATACTTTTCCCAATCCTTTAGCCTGCCACCTATCTTCACAGCATTGTATGCCTCTGCTTTCAATTTTACCATCTTCAACGTACTCAGTTGGCCACGATGTTTCACCCTTCCAATGTCTCGCGTACTGCAGTGAACTGCAGACTGCAGGGGTAGGAGATACATTGGTTGTAACCTATCGGAAATCCCGCATTTCTGCAGAGGTCGCAAAGCATTGGAAAATTACAAATATAACTCCACTAATTATTTTCACTTTTAAGACTTTGGTAGAGGCGGGGTAACAGATCTTGCAGACTATTAATAACCAAATAACATTCTAATTTCATCTCTTTGATTATGTTATGTAGTGGTATCTTAATTTCTCCAGTGAACCCAGTGAGTTTGAAGGGAATGGGAAATAAACAAGCATCTGGATGCTGGCTTCAGCCACACACCTTGCACAGTCTCTAGACACACACCTGGCCCAGGGTCAGGGTCCCCACTGCTGGCCGCACATCCTGCCTACACCCTGACCCCATCGCTCACATTCTGGGCTAATGACCGAGCCAGATGCCAGAACATCTGAATTCCTGAATGATCCAATGATGATAATGATGATTAGTTTCTTGTCGTGCACACCAGGGTGCAATGAAATTCTTTGTTTACATAAAGCTGATAGAAACATAGAAACATAGAAAATAGGTGCAGGAGTAGGCCATTCGGCCCTTCGAGCCTGCACCGCCATTCAATATGATCATGGCTGATCATCCTACTCAGTATCCTGTACCTGCCTTCTCTCCATACCCCCTGATCCCTTTAGCCACAAGGGCCACATCTAACTCCCTCTTAAATATAGCCAATGAACTGGCCTCAACTACCTTCTGTGGCAGAGAATTCCACAGATTCACTACTCTCTGTGTAAAAAAAGATTTTCTCATCTCGGTCCTAAAAGACTTCCCTCTTATCCTTAAACTGTGACCCCTAGTTCCGGACTTCCCCAACATCGGGAATAATCTTCCTGCATCTAGCCTGTCCAACCCCTTAAGAATTTTGTATATTTCTATAAGATCCCCCCTCAATCTTCTAAATTCTAGCGTGTACAAGCCGAGTCTGTCCAGTCTTTCTTCATATGAAAGTCCTGCCATCCCAGGAATCAGTCTGGTGAACCTTCTCTGTACTCTCTCTATGGCCAGAATGTCTTTTCCCAGAAGGTAGAAGAGAGAAAAGGGGATGGCATAATTGGCGATACTTCCAGCCTTCCTGATGCAACATATTGTGATGATGATGATGAACTGTGATGGATTGGGGTGTGTTCAATACTCTCTGCAGGTTCAGGCGGTCAAGAGCAGAGCTGTTGCCATACGAGGCTGAGATGCATCCTGTCAGAATACTTTATATAGCAGATCCGTAGAAGTGCAAAAGAATCTTCCTATACTTGTCCATGCAGTCATGGGTATACTCAGCAAGAGAAGCACCTGGATTAAAGGTCAAGGTGGAGGTAATATTCTAACCAATTCTAACCGACTAAGACACAAGAAACCTGCAGTTGCTGCAACCTCAGACAAGAAAAACAAAATGCTGGAGGAACTCAGCAGGTCAGGCAACATATGTGGAGGGAATGTACGGACTAACTGACCGAGGTCTGCTAGTCCGGGAGTCCAGAAGCCAGTTGTAGATGGGGCCCTCGGGTTCAGGAGTTCAGAGATGAGCTTATTTGGTGTAAAGGTGTTGAAAGTGTAGTTGTAGTCAATTAATAATATATTACATAGGTGTTCTCTTTGTCAAGGTGATCAAAAACTCAATGTAATGCAAGAGAGATGGCATCTCCATAGACCTATGTTTCCTGAACTCAAATTGGGTTAGAGCCTGACCTCGGGTGCTGTCTGTGTGGAGTTTGCATGTTCTACCTGTGACTGAGTGGGTTCCCTCTGGGTGCTCCGATTTCCTCTTTTACGTCCCAGAGACGTGCGCGTTTGTAGGTTATATAGCTTCTGTAAATTAGTCTCTAATGTGCAGGGAGTGGATAAGAAAGTAGAACTTTATGAACAATAAACCAAATGACAATAAACTCAACTCAAACTCAACTAAACTCAACTAGTGTGAACGGTTGATCGATGGCCAGCATGGACTTGGTGGGCCAAATGGCCTGTTTTCATGCTGTATCTCTGAACCAAGCTAAAATTGCAAGGAGTCTGGGAGACTGACAAGGATGTGGATTATCACCAATCGTTCACGTTTATAAGTTCTATGAGCAGAAGTAGGCCATTCGGCCCATTCATTCTACTCCTCCATTCAATCATGGCTGACCTATCTTTCCCTCTTAACCCCATTCTCCTACTTCACCCTATAACCCCTGACAATTATTAATCAAGAATCTGCCAATCTCCGCCTTAAAAGTATCCTCTGACTTGGCCTCCACAGCCATTTGTGACAATGAATTCCACAGATTTACCATCCCTTGACTAAAGAAATCCTTCTCATCTCCTTTCTAATAAAAGGTACACCCTTTTATTCTGAGGCTATGGCTTCTGGTCCTAGACTCTCCAACTAGTGGAAACATCTTCTCCACATTTATTCTATTCAGGCTTTTCACTATTCAGTAAGTTTCAATGAGGTTCCCCCTCATCCATCTAAACTCCAATGAGTATAGGCCCAGTGCTCATCATGCTGAGAGATGCTCTATCTCAAGCTTTTCAGCGTAGTACATCCAGATCCAGATCCAGATCCAGATATGCTCAAAGCACTTCAGTATGGTTGATGTTAAAGCTTCTGGGCAGTAGTCATTATGACAGGTCGCTTTACTTTTCTTGGGGACAGGAATAATGGATGTTTCCATGACGTAAATGGGGATTGCAAGAGGGTGAAAATGTGAGAGTGGAAGATGTAGGTGAAGACTGTGGGTTTATTGGCTGGAGCATAATTTCAGAACCTACCATGGACTCCATCCTGGTCAGCTGCTTTCTGAGAGTTTGCCCTTGCAGAAGCAGATCTGGCCTGCCACTAAGATGAATGGGAGAGAGTTAATGGGAGATGGGAGGACAATGTTTTAGTGGAACCTGGTCAAAGCAGTTGTAAAAGGCATGAGCTCATCTGGTCGAGATGCGTTGTTGCCAGAGATGGCCCCCGACTTCAGCTGATATTCCATGACTGATGGCAGAATTATCAGATGTTTACTCTATTCCAGTAAGGAAGAGACAGAAAAAAGGAGCCATTAGATCAGTTGGCCTTACATCTTTCATTGGAAAAATCTTGGAATCCATCATCAAGGTGGTAATAGTAAGAAATTTAGAAAATCATAAAATCATCAAAAGAGTCAACATGGTTTTATGACAGGGAAGTAGTGTTTGACAAATATTTTTGAGATCTTTGAAGGAATAGACATGCAGTGTGTATTTAGTGTGTTGCGATTTCCAATAAACATTTGATTAGGTGCTACATAAAATACATCTGCATATGATAAGAGTACACATGGAGTAATATATTTGCATGGATAGTGGATGAGCTCATGCTAACTAAATAGAAACAGCGAATCAGGAAATGTTAGTCAATCTTGGATTGCCCACAAATGCGATACCACAGGATTCAGTGCTGAGACATCCAATTATTTATAATCTATTGTGATGTCTTGATGAAGGGACTGAGCACGCTGTCGCTAAATTTGCGGATGATACAAACATAGGTGGACAAGCAATAAAAACGGAAAATGTTGGGAAAACTGAGTGGGTCGTACCCATCTCTGGAATGAGATACAGTCAACGTTACCCATCAGAACTGAAAAAGGGAAAATAAATGAGTCCAGGTGGCAAAGAAGATTCAAGAGGGTAATTGGAGACATATGGGGGATTTCCCTGAAAGAGTGAAAAAATAAGCAGTTAAGGAGCAGTGAAGCTGCTTTGTGATGTGTTGCCAATGTTGTCTGGTCGATATGAAATTGTATGGTTTACACTGGTTTACTGGGTCAGGCACACCAGGCTGGGAGGAAAAATTTAGTAAATCCTTATACAAACTGGAAGAAAGTGTGAAATATCTAAAGATGGGGAATGGAATATTGAGTTCTACAGGCTGCAATGTGTTCCAGGTGAAAGATGAGCTGCTGTTCTTTGAACTCGTTGGGCCTCATTGCAACAGTTCAGGAGAAGAAACAGGCAATGAGATCACAGTGGGAGTGGGGTGGTGAATTAAAGTCTTGCGAGGAAGACTCAAACAGCCTGTAAAGGAATCTGGATAGATTTAGTAGTGGGCAGTAGGTTGGCAGATGGAGTATAATGGGGGAAGGTGCGAGGTTACTCACTTGGGAATAAAAATAATCGAATTATTTATTTAATGAGGGAGGCAACTGAACATTGTGGTGCAAAGGGAACTGGAGATTCCAGTGTATAAAAGTTTAAATATCATTATGCAGATTCAGCATGTAATTAGGGAGGGTATTGGAATGTTGGTTCATATTGCAAGGGTATAAAAGTTGGGATATTTGATTACAGTTTTACAGGGTGCTCATGAGACTGTGCCTGGGTGCTGAATACATTTTGATCTATGTATTTAGGGAAGGACATGCTTCCAAAAGAGGCAGTGAAGCGCAGGTTTGTTTGACTAATTCCCAGGATGAAGAGGTTGATGTTTGAAGCAGTTTAGGCCAATACTATTTGGAGTACAGAAGGAGAGGTGACCTTATGGAAGCATTCAAGATTAAACGGGGTGGATTCTGAGAAGATGTTTTCTCCTGGTGGATGGGAACTGGTATATAGAACAAGGAGTGTTGTTCTGGAATAAGGAATTGAGAAGTTACCCATTTAAGGGAATGATGAGGAAGAATTTATTCTCTTTCTTTTTATGAATCTTTGGAATTGTCGTAGAGTCACAGAGTCATAGAGTCTTACAGCGTGGAAACAGGCCCTTTGGCCCAACTTGCCCACACTGGCCATCATGTCCCAGCTACACTAGTCCCACTTGCCTGTATTTGACCCATATCCCTCCAAACCTGTCCTATCCATGATCTATGAAAGCAGAATATTTGTATATATCAAGGATAGAGTCTGGCAGATATTTGAACTACGGGGGCTCTAGGGATTATAGGGAAAGAGTGGGAATGTAGTGTTGGGGCCAAGATTGAATAATCTACGATGTTTTGAATGGTGGCCAAGGTTGAAGGGTAGTGTTGCTGCTTTACTGCGCCAGAGACTCTGGTTCCATCCTGGCTGCGGGTGCTGTCCGTTCAGAGTTTGTACATTCTCCCTGTGTCCGCATGGGTTTTCTCTGGGTGCGCCGATTTGCTCTCATACTCCAAAGACATACAGGCTTAGACATACAGAAATTGACTTCAGTAAAAGTGTGTAGGATAATGCTAGTGTACGGGATGATCGCTGGTCGACATGGACTCAGTGGGCCGAAGGGCCTGTTTCCACGCTGTATCACTAAATTCTAAATTCTAAAGTATAACTGAGCCGAATCTCAGTCATAATTTGCTGGACACAGACCTGCGATCCTGTGTGCTGTTGCAGTCAGCTGTAATGTACCTTGGTTTGCTAAATCATCCACTTGAAACTGAAGGTTAATAAAGTGTTAGATGCCTGCTGTGCAAGGATGCACGGTGAAATATAGTGCCATGAATAGAAACTGTAATATAATACACTACATTCACAGCCATTGATCAGCTACCTTAGAGGGTACTGACCACTTAATCTGCTTTTTTAAAAGGTGGTGCTGAGAGCAAGACCGCCAACATAGCAGAACTGGGTCAGAACAGAAACACAATCATTAAATCCTAGGTGTGGAATGTCAGGGCCCCATACTGGAAAAAAATCTCTCAACTTTGGCTTGCTTTGTAAGTGGGTTGCTTTTAAAACAAGCTTACTTGTTTATCAGGACAGGCCTCCAACGAAATCTGATCAAGAGCAAAGCTGTTTTCAGTACACGTTTTCTAGGGTTGTTATTGAGACCACTTCAAAGCTTGCCACTCAGGGGACTATGCTCATGGTCCACGGGGCAGCAACGATCCCTGCCCTCTGGTATGCTTTGGAAACAAGGACCTAAAGCAGACCACTGCCAATTTTCAGTAGTCAAAATCATTCAATTCTTCCTTCCATATGAATGGGATTGGTCAGATTGGAGTTGCAATATCATTGGACTTTAGACTTTAGAGATACAGCACAGAAACAGGCCCTTTGGCCCACTTAGTCTGCACCGCCCAGTGGTCACCCTATACACTGAGTCTGCACCGCCCAGCGATCACCCTATAGCCTACAAACCTGAACATCTTTGGAATGTGAGAGGAAACCAGGGCACCTGGAGTAAACCCATGCGGTCACTGGGAGAACGTATAAACTCTGTACAGACCACACCCGTAGTTAGGATCAAACCCGGGTCTCTGGCGCTGCAAGGCAGCAACTCTACCGCCAGAGCACTGTGCCGCCCATTATGGCTGACTATGTAAAATTCTCCAAATTCACTGGCAGGATAAGTGAACCAAAATCAGTATCTTCTATCAGGGCGGTGTCCCAGTTCCAATTCTGCTCAGCCATCTCTGAAGCGTTTGCTTGCATGCCTGACGCCAGATTCCTGAAAGAAGCACTATTCCCTGAGCTTCTCCATGGCAGGAGGGTAAAATGTAACAAGGGAAAACACTTAAAGGACATCTTCCTTGAAGAAATATAACATCCAAGTCAACTCCTAGGAATTCCTGGACCGTGACTGCTCAAAGTGGAGAATGAGCACAAATATACAGGGAAATGAGTAGGGGAAATGGGATGAAAGAGATTAGTCTCCTAGAAACAGGCATGGATCCCATGGGCAGAATGACTTCCTTCTTTGTCATTATAAGGTAGGAATCTGGGCATGCACTGAGGATCTCACAATTCTTTGAAGGAAGCACATGGATGCCAAATGACAACATGGAAGGAGTATAGAATCCCCCAAAGTATCCACCTTGCCACAGCTCTACTGGTCAGTGGATCACAGATAGAACTCCTCAGGCATCTAGACACCCATGGAACTAGATGGTAGTTGGTTACTCTTGACGTTGAGGGACTTGCTAAAGATGAAGGATGCTCGTGCTCATTTTCCTCAACATCATTTGACCACATTTTACTTCTAATTGTTTCTCAAAGAGAAATTAACAATTAAGACTCTTACTATAAGGTAGACATAAACTCCTGGAGTAGCAGTGGGTCAGTCAGCATCTCTGAAGAAAATGGATGGCTGACATTTTGGGTTGGGACCCTTCTTGAGACTGAAATTAGGGGTTGGGGGTGAAGAGCTGGAGGCGAGAAAAGACCAGGACCTATCAAAGCCAGCGAGTTTCACCCAGAGAGTTGTGAATTTATGGAATTCCCTGCCACAGAGGGCAGTGGAGGCCAAGTCACTGGAAGGATTTAAGAGAGAATTAGATAGAACTCTAGGGGCTTGTGGAGTCAAGGAATATGGGGAGAAGGCAGGCATGGGTTATTTATAGGGGACAATCAGCCATGATCCCAATGAATGGCGGTGCTGGCTCAAAGGGCTGAATGGCCTCCTCCTGCACCTATTTTCTATGTTGCTATGTTTCTATGTTTCTATGTAAGCCCATTGTTGGCTGGTGAAGATGTGCTTGCAATAGGGAAACAATGTGGAGAACTGTGAACCTGCTAAAATAACTAGGGTGGAGGAAGGGGGAAGGAGTGTAAGTAGAGTTGACTTAAAATAAGAGAATTCAATGGTCCTGGACTTTTCTTGCCTTCAGGTCTTCACCACCCCTCCCCCCCCACCACAACCCCATACTTCCATACTTTCAGAATTATCCCAACCTGAAACATCACCCACCCTTTTTCTCCAGAGATGCTGCTTGACCCGTTGAGTTACTCCAGCACTTTGTGTCTATCTGTGGTATAAACCAGCATCTGCAATTCCTTGTTTCTACGAGACTCTTACTGTTGTTCATTTGTACAACGGTATTCCAGATATTAAAAAATTAAAAAATTGTCATTATAACCATATAACAATTACAGCACGGAAACAGGCCATCTCAGCCCTTCTAGTCTGTGCCGAACTCTTACTCTCACCTAGTCCCATCTACCTGCACTCAGACCATAACCCTCCAAAGTTTCAATTCCCATACCGGGAGTCGAACCCGGGCCGCCTGGGTGAAAACCAGGAATCCTAACCGCTAGACCATATGGGAGATTGACCCGTTATATGTTTCTGTTCGACACAACACATACCTCATAGGCACCATATGGCCCTAAACACCCTAAAAACCCTTGGTTGTTTTATTAAGCCTATATTAGTGGTATATAACGAGTAAACAAAGGTAAAAATCCACTTTTAAACACGTACATCAGATCTATGGGGAGAAGGCAGGAAGATGGGATTAGGAGGTAGAGATCAGCTATGATTGAATGGCGGAGGAGACTCGGTGGGTCGAATGGCCTAATTCTATGCCTATTACGTGTTAACGCGTACGTGATCTCTACTATAAATTAAAACCACAATTAGAAGTAAGATTTTAAATAACTGTTCTTAAAACCTAAGCATTTCATTATATCATTGATGGAAACATAATGTGCAATTACATTTATAAATCACTTTTCAAATTATTTTAAACTCCTTCCTAAATGTCCTTATTTGATAGTTTGAAAGGATGGGGCCTTTTTTGGGAAATGGTCCTCTTGAAACCTACAAGGTGAATGTAGTTTTAACTTCTTCTTTTCAATTCCCAATTGAACAACACAATTCAGAGGCATCTCTTGCAGAAGAATGGGAACATGGTAGCATTGAATGGAGAGAGAGCATTATTAGGTAGCCAGCTGCGGAGAACTGATATCCACATTCAGCGGTGCTGGCTCGAAGGGCCGAATGGCCTACTCCTGCACCTATTGTCTATTGTCATTCTTAACCATAGTGATATTGAGGGCATGGTGAATGAAAGGTGATACTGGAGTAGTATGAACACCAATTTCTTCTTTCAGAATGCTGTGAATCTTTGGAACTTTCAAGCCCAGGAGTGCTGGATGTTGAGTATGTTGAACGTTGAAATAAATAGATTCATGGACTGCAGAAGAAAAAAAGATTAATGGGGATTAACAGTAAAGTGGAGATGAGGCTAAAGGGGCTGTCCCACTGCGGCGACTTAATCCGTGAGTTCAGAAGAGTTTGCCCTCGACTCATACTCGCAGCATGGTCAACACGAGGTCCTAGGAGGTCTTTGTAACTCTCCTTCGTGCTCGAGAGTAGTCCCCAGCGTACTCGAGGCCTCAGCTAGGTCGTGGCGTATTTTTCAACATGCTGAAAAATGCCCGCGAGTAAAAAAAGGTCGCCATGGAAAAAAATCGATATTTTTTTTACTCTTTGGTTTAGTCGAAGTAGGTCGGGTTCGTAGGTAATCAAGCGTAGTCGAAGGCAATCGAAGGTAGTCGAAGGTAGTCGTAGATAGTCTTCAACATAGTCGAAGGAAGGTCGAAGGAGATCGAAAGAGGTCGTCTTCACTCTCCACTATTCGGTGTCCAATTTTCCCGAAGCTAGTCGAAGCTAGTCTTCAACATAGTCGAAGGAGGTCTTCAACATGACACTTTTTCAAACTCTCCTAAACTCTTCTAAAGTCACCAATTAGGTCGCCGCAGTAAGACAGGCCTTTAAAAGTCAGATCACCCATGACTTGCTGAATGGCAGAATAGTCTTGAGGCAATATCTGCCACACTCAACTCCCCTCTCCTGCGTTCACATATCCTTATGAACATTACTGCTGTTAATGGAGAGAAATTTGCAGTGGGAGGGGGAGGATCCAGTGGTCGTGGTCCATGTGGGGACCAATGACATAGGAAGGACGAGGAAGGAGGATCTGCTGAAGGAGTTTGAGCAGTTAGGGAATAAATTAAAAAGCAGAACCTCGAGGGTACTGATCTCCGGATTGCTACCTGAGCCACGGGCCAAATCGGCGAGGGTACGTAAAATTAGAAAGCTAAATGCGTGGCTCAAAGACTGGTGTGGGAATAATGGGTTTGGTTTCTTGGGCCACTGGCACCAGTACTGGGACAGGGGGGATCTGTTCTGTAAGGACGGACTTCACCTGAACGGTGCTGGGACTGGGGTCCTGGCAAATCATATAACTAGGGCAGTAGAGAGGTCTTTAAACTAAGTAGCGGGGGGAGGTATCAAGGGGGGTAATAACGGCAGGGGTAGAGGAAATAGAGCAGGGTATCAGTGGGGAAGCGGAAAGTCAAAATGTGACAGGAGACAGAATGTGTGAAGATAAAGCTCTAGATGTAAAAGGGGCAAAAATGGAAAGGAAGGGTAGTAAAAATCATCTGAAAGTGCTTTATCTAAACGCACGGAGTATTCGTAATAAGATAAATGAATTAACGGTGCAATTAAGTATATATAGTTATGATATCGTGGCCATTACGGAGACATGGCTGCAAGGGGATCAGGACTGGGAGTTAAATATAGAGGGGTACTCGACAATTAGGAAAGATAGACAGGAAAGAAAGGGAGGAGGGGTGGCCCTTTTAATAAGGGAGGGAATAACGGCAATAGAGAGGAAGGATATTGCGTTGAAGGATCAGGATAGTGAAACAGCTTGGGTACAGATAGAGAATAATAAGGGGAAAAAAACACTAGTGGGTGTAATTTATAGACCTCCAAATAGCTGTGACGCTGTTAGTCAGAACATAAATCTGCAAATAGTTGACGCATGTAAAAAGGGAACTGCTGTAATCATGGGGGACTTCAATTTTCATATTAATTGGGCAAACCAAACTGGGCAGGGTAGACTAGAGGAAGAGTTTATAGAATGTATTAGAGACGGGTTCCTAGAACAGTATGTCACAGAACCGACAAGGGGGGAGGCAATCTTGGATCTGGTTCTGTGTAATGAAGCAGGATTAATTAAAAATGTCATAGTTAGGGACTCGTTGGGAACAAGTGACCACAATATGGTCGAATTCCATATTCAAATAGAAGGGGAGCAGGTTGAAACTCAGGCTAGGGTGCTTAGTCTAAATAAGGGGGATTATGAAGGTATGAGGACTGAGCTGATCAAAGTTGACTGGGATAGCAGACTCAAGAATAAGACGGTACATGAGCAGTGGTGTACGTTTAAGGGTATACTGTATAACCTTCAAGAAAAATTTATTCCTATGAAGAAAAAAAGGGGTAAGGGTAAGAACAGTCAGCCATGGCTCAGTAAAACTATAAAGGATAGTATTCGGCTGAAGGCAAGGGCATATAAGGTAGCCAGAGATAGTGGGAGGGTAGAGGATTGGGAAGCATTTAAAGGTCAGCAAAAAATAACTAAGAGATTAATTAAGACGGGGAAAATAGACTATGAAAGGAATTTAGCGAACAACATAAAAACTAATAGTAAGAGTTTTTATAGCTATATAAAAAGAAAAAGGGTGGCTAAGGTGAACGTTGGTCCATTGGAGGGTGAGACTGGAGAGTTGTTGGTGGGGAACATGGAAATGGCAAAGGCATTAAACGAGTATTTTGTATCAGTCTTCACCATAGAAGACACAAAAAATATTCCAACGCTGGATAAACAGGGGGCGGTAGGAATGGAGGAGCTAAATACTATTAAGATCACCAAGGAGGTGGTATTAGGGAAATTAATGAGACTGAAGGAGGATAAATCCCCTGGGCCTGATGGATTACATCCAAGGGTCTTGAGGGAGATAGCGGTGGGGATTGTGGATGCATTGGTGATAATTTTCCAAAACTCCCTGGAGGCAGGAACGGTCCCAGTGGATTGGAAAATGGCCAATGTAACACCTATATTTAAAAAAGGAAGTAAACAGAAGGCGGGTAACTATAGACCGGTTAGTCTAACATCGGTGGTGGGTAAAATGTTAGAGACAATTATTAAAGAAACACTAACGGGGCACTTGGATAAACATGACTTCATCGGACAGAACCAGCATGGTTTTGTGAAGGGGAAGTCCTGTTTAACGAATCTGCTCGAATTCTTTGAGGAAGTAACAACCCGGGTGGATAAAGGGGAACCGGTGGATGTGGTATACTTGGACTTCCAAAAGGCTTTTGACAAGGTGCCACATAAGAGACTATTGCTAAAAATAAAAAATTATGGGATTGGGGGTAATATATTAGCATGGGTAGAGGATTGGCTAACAAATAGGAAGCAGAGAGTGGGGATAAATGGTTCATACTCGGGATGGCAACCGGTAACTAGCGGGGTTCCGCAAGGGTCGGTGCTGGGACCCCAGTTGTTCACAATTTATATAAATGATTTGGAGGAGGGAACCAAGTGTAATATATCAAAATTTGCGGACGATACAAAAATGGGAGGAAAAGTAGGGGATGAGGAGGATAGGAAGAGTCTGCAAAAGGATATAGATAAGCTAGGTGAGTGGGCAACAACTTGGCAGATGAAATTTAATACTAATAAATGTGAAGTCATTCACTTTGGGAAAAAAAATGATAGGGCAAGTTATTTTCTAAATGAGGAGGAGCTGCGTTGTAATGCAACGCAAAGGGATCTAGGGGTATTAGTACATGAATCACTAAAAGTTAGTATGCAGGTGCAGCAAGCAATCAGGAAGGCCAATGGAGTTTTGGCCTTTATTGCTAGGGGGATTGAGTATAAAAACACGGAGGTCTTGCTGCAGCTGTACACAGTATTAGTGAGACCACATTTGGAATACTGTGTACAGTTCTGGGGTCCATACTTAAGAAAGGATGTACTAGCCCTGGAGGCAGTGCAGCGAAGGTTTACAAGATTAATTCCTGCAATGAGGGGATTGACATATGAGGAAAGGTTAAGTAGGCTGGAACTCTACTCTTTGGAGTTTAGAAGAATGAGAGGCGATCTCATTGAAACATATAAGATCGTGAGGGGCCTTGATCGGGTGGATGCACCGAGGATGTTCCCAATGATCGGGGAAACTAGAACTAGGGGACATAGTTGCAGAATAAGGGGGGGCTCTTTTAAAACTGAGATGAGGAAGAACTTCTTCACCCAGAGGGTGGTTAATTTATGGAATTCACTGCCCCAGGGAGCAGTGGAAGCAGAAACTTTAAATATATTTAAGACTAAAATAGATGGTTTTTTAGCTGCCAAGGGGATAAGGGGCTACGGGGAGAGGGCAGGGATATGGACCTAGGTATGGTTAGTATAGTAAGACCTGAGTGATCTCCTGGACAAGTGTCGATCGCCTGGATTGGGGTCGGAGAGGAATTTCCCGGATTTTTTTCCCGAATTGGACCTGGGTTTTTATCCGTTTTTTTGCCTCCCCCAGGAGATCACGAGGTTCTTGGGGTGGAGAGGGGTGATAGCGGTATAAAGGGGAGGGTAGTGTCTTGTGTTCTGTGTCTTGTGTCTACTGTTTGTGGGTAAGTGTGTCTGTTTAGTGTTCAGCCATGAGCGAATGGCGGTGCGGGCTCGACGGACCTGGTGGTCTACTCTCGCACCTACTTTCTATGTTTCTATGTTTCTATATAGATAAAAGGTAAAAAAATTGGTATTCTTGAGATGATGCTATTGAAATAGATACATATTTGTTAACCATCACTATAATGAAAGAAATAAAGATCTTGAAATTATACTGTATACATTTTAACATTTTAGATTTCTTTTGACTTTTTTAATTAAAATGAATGTCATGCCCCTGTCCCACTTAGGAAACCTGAACGGAAACCTCTGGGGAGTTTGCGTCCCACCCAAGGTTTCCGTGCGGTTCCCAGAGGTTGCAGGTGGTTGCCGGAGGTTGCAGGTAGTGGAAACAGGAAGGGAGACTGACAAAAACCTTTGGGAACCGCACGGAAAATATTATTAGTAGCAGTCCTTTGCCTGTTTTTTGAAAAGTTCAAAAAGAACAAGAAAATAGACAAGATGTACACAGTTTCAAAGGGTGTGCATGAACAGAGGGCTGGATATGCACATACATGTATCCTTGGAAGTGGAAGATGATTTTGAGAGAGGGGTGTGAGTAAATCAAATGGAATGCTGTGTCGAGGCATTAAGTACAAGAACAAGCAGGTTACTCAGACTACAAATAGAATATCGTGTCCAATTCTGGTCACCACATGTTAGGGAAGATGTAAGAGCCCTAGTGAGAGTGCAGAAAGGATTTTATGAGAATGGTTCCAGAGATGAGGGGTTTCAGCTATAAATGTAGACAGGAAAACTTGGAGTTGTTCTCCTTGGAGAAAAGAAAGGAAATGTGCGCATGAGAATGGCTTGTTTCGATTGAATCAATATTAGTAAACTGTTTCTATCAGAACCAGTTAAGGGAGAACCAGTGGATGTGTTATATCTGGACTTTCAGAAGGCTTTTGACAAGGTCCCACATAAGAGATTAGTATACAAATTTAAAGCACACGGTATTGGGGGTTCAGTATTGATGTGGATAGAGAACTGGCTGGCAAACAGGAAGCAAAGAGTAGGAGTTAATGGGTCCTTTTCAGAATGGCAGGCAGTGATTAGTGGGGTATCGCAAGGCTCAGTGCTGGGACCCCATCTATTTACAATATATATTAATGATTTGGACGAGGGAATTGAATGCAACATCTCCAAGTTTGCAGATGACTCGAAGCTGGGGGGCAGTGTTAGCTGTGAGGAGGATGCTAGGAGGCTGCAAGATGACTTGGATAGGCTGGGTGTGTGGGCAAATGCATGGCAGATGCAGTATAATGTGGATAAATGTGAGGTTATCCCCTTTGGTGGCAAAAACAGGAAAGTAGACTTTTATCTGGTCGATTAGGAAAAGGGGAGATGCAACGAGACCTGGGTGTCATGGTACACCAGTCATTGAAAGTAGGCATGCAGGTGCAGCAGGCAGTGAAGAAAGTGAATGGTATGTTAGCATTCATAGCAAAAGGATTTGAGTAAAGGGGCAGGGAGGTTCTACTGCAGTTGTACAGTGTCTTGGTGAGACCACACCTGGAGTATTGCGTACAGTTTTGGTCTCCTAATCTGAGGAAGGACATTCTTGGCATAGAGGGAGTACAAAGAAGGTTCACCAGACTGATTCCTGGGATGTCAGGACTTTCATATGAAGAAAGTTTGGATAGACTCGGCTTGTACTCGTTAGAATTTAGAAGATTGAGGGGGGATCTTATAGAAACTTACAAAATTCTTAAGGGGTTGGACAGACTAGATGCAGGAAGATTGTTCCTGATGTTGGGGAAGCCCAGAACAAGGGGTCACAGTTTAAGGATAAAGGGGAAATCTTTTAGGACTGAGATGAGAAAAACATTTTTTACACAGAGAGTGGTGAATCTCTGGAATTCTCTGCCACAGAATGTAGTTGAGGCCTGTTCATTGGCTATATTTAAGAGGGAGTTAGATGTGGCCCTTGTGGCTAAAGGGATCAGGGGGTATGGAGAGAAGGCAGGTACAGGATACTGAGTTGGATGATCAGCCATGAACATATTGAATGACGGTGCAGGCTCGAAGGCCCGAATGGCCTAATCCTGCACCTATTTTCTATGTCTATGTCTAAGACTTCAGAGGGAGTAATTTGCTGTGCTCTGGAGAAAGATGGAAGGAACAGGGCAGACAGTTTTGCTTCACTGTCAGCAGGCATATGATCGATGGACCGAATTAACTCTTTGTGTGATGTAATTGTCCTGTGGAATGACAGTTCTATATCCATGGGTTTAATATACTCAGTAATAAACAAACCTATTTGCATTGTCACAAACGTAACAATTCTTATCCATAAATACAATTAGGCAATCTAAAGAAGGGTGTCGACCCGAAACATCACCCATATCCTCTCTCCAGAGATGCTGCCTGATCCGCTAAGTTACCCCAGCATTTGGTATCTACCTTTAATACAATCAGACAACATTACAATCCGTCTGAAGAAGGGTTTCAGCCCGAAACGTTGCATATTTCCTTCGCTCCATAGATGCTGGTGCACCCGCTGAGTTTCTCCAGCTTTTTTGTGTACCTACCAAACTGATCACAATTATTTGATCAAATTATAATTTAAGAGTGACAGGTTTATTAATACAGATGAACTTGGGTTTGCCATGGAAAATATATATTTAAATAAAGGTGCCTAATTCCATACATGAGGACACCAATCAATTTATTGAAAATGACTTGAAAAAACCTAATCTGAATAATTTCCTCGTTACAATGACGTGCCCTAATCGTTTTTTATGTCGGTGAGGAATAGATGGGTTCTTCATTTAAAGAAATTGATACACTTTAGGAGGCACCCTGCTGATCACTTTTGCCTGAGCAAATGAGCACAATTAGAAAGTCTTAATTGAATGGTCACAAGAGTCAAGAGTGTTTTATTGTCATGTCCCAAAAAGAACAATGAAATTCTTACTTGCAGCAGCACAACAGATATGTAAACTTGGTACTCTAGCCATGATTGAATGATGGAGTAGACTTGATTGGCCAAACAGCCTAATTACGCTCTCAGAACTTATGAACTATTATATATATATGAACTATATATGATATATTATATATCTATATATATTTTATTAACTTCTGAACTATATATAACCATATTGTGCATATGAATACACACACACACACACACACACACACACACACACACACACACACACACACACACACACACACACACACACACACACACACACACACACACACACACACACACACATATATATATATAGAGAGAGAGGGAGAGAGAGAAATATAAAACAATAATAGTGCAAAAACCATGCTTCCAAGTATGTGCAGTACGGAGCACAATTGTTGGAAACATAGTCCATTATTTCAGTTATGTTGGAGTAGGTTGTGTGGCTTGGGGGATGATTTAATGAGTGAAACTGGTTTTAGTATGGCACAATTTATTAATGAAATCAAATTTATGCAGATGTAATTTTGTTAAAATTATGAATTTCATGCCAGTTTCTTCTTAATTGGCAGATAATAATTATGTGATTCAGCTAAATCTCTGTGACTGTAAATTTGGATGATTCCTGCTCTCTCATCAGTGGGAAGGCAGTGTTGGGGATTATTTTCCCTTTATTGGACCCCATGAATCTGATGAGAAAGAGGTCAGTTGACAATGAGTCAGTTGCAGCATATGACCTTTGCATGGTTTTAAAGCTTTAACCCCAATTTTAATAACATTTCCATTGATACTATTTTAATTTCTCAATATCTCACATCAAATCTCATAACTGCATGTGATTACCAATTTGTATGCAATGTGTTTGTGCTAAATCTGGCCTCATTTAATACTCAACAGGAAGGAATAAAGAAACTCTTATTCCTGCAGGTTCCAAAGGGTGGAAATGTTGGAAGGGCAGGTTTGGAGCAGTGCAGATATTTTTCGGATAAACTTGGTTATGCTGAAATATTTTCCATTTGTCAAAACCCAAATGGGATGGGGCAGGTTCTCCACATCAACAGGGAAATCTGAGATAATTCACAGGCACCAAGGGATGCCCATTTAATGACCCTCTAATCTTATCAGTGGAACTCTTGACGTGACTGCTGCCTAAATTCTTCCTGATCATCTCAAATAGAAGATAAAGGATCCTGGTAATGTCTGATGCCTTTTCTGAGACCCCATTAATCCATGGATGAAGCAATTGTTTGGGTCCTTGATGGGTTCTTCATTATTGTGATGACACGGCATTCGACGTTGGAGAATATGATTTGCTCTAATTGCTGTGATAGATGAACTTCCAGCTATAACAGGACCAGTGCACATCGCGGCACAGTGGCACAGCGGTAGAGTTGCTGCCTTACAGTGCCAGAGACAGGTTCAATCCTGACTACTTGCGCTGTCTGTATGGAGTTTGTACATTCTCCCGGTGACCACCGGGTTTTCTCCGGGTGCTCTGGCTTCCTCCCATACACTCCAAAGACGTACAAGTTTGTAGGCTGATTGGCTTGGTAAAATGGTAAATAGCCCCTAGTGTGTGTCCCTAGTGTGCAGGGATTGCTGGTTGGCTCGGACTTGGTGGACCAAAGGACCTGTTTCTGTGCTGTATCTCGAAACTCAACTAAACAAAATCACTTGTGCTGCCTATTTCTTGGACAAGTTTTACTCATCTCGTGACATTATAAAAAGATTCTTACCAATGGTAAAATGGCATAGTGCATGCAAAAATTGATAGCTTACATCAGGTAATGTGATACTTAATCAAGTCCTTGCCCGGGGATCTGGGAGAAGATTATGCCATAAATTATCTCATGAACTAGGAATATCCAACCTAGAAGGATGCAAACACTAATGCAAACTTTGCAACGCTACCACAATAATCCCAAAGCCTAGGAAAACCCATAAATTCAAATGACATGATTGATAATGCTGACTGGCTTGAGAGTTTAGAAAATGTAATTAAGGGCATTCTGATGTTTGGATATAGGAAGAGCTTGCATTCATTATATAACATTGTCATTAATGTCTGAGTTCAATGGTTTGCTGAGGCAGAGTGGGATTGATAAATATTTAGTCTAGTCTTAAATTCAATTATACATTTCTTTGTGAACTCAGACAAAACCAACCCACCAACCTTGAACCAATTTTTAAATTCCAATTATGCACATCACTCTTTTGGACCTTAGCAGGGAATTGGTGACTTACTGTGAACTGCATTAGGTACTAATTAGTCATGATTTTTAATTAGCTATTACTGATTGCATCTCTGAATTTTTCTATGAAATATCTTGATTCAAATTTATATGTGTGAATAAGGGACGATGTCAAGTTCCCACCAGCCTAAATGAAAAAGCAAGATTTCCTGTTTGAAATGGTTCTGCACTCTGCTTGTGGAAAGCAGCGGAGTGTAAATAATCAAGTGTCAGAACATTGCTGGATCAGAGCCATTTCCCATTGATTAGTGAACACAATGGTGAAGGTTTACAACATTGGCAATGCTGTTAAAATCAGAGTGGGTCAGCCATTCAATTGTAAAGGCCTCACAGCCTTTTTAATATTACCCACATTGGTTTGGATGACCATTTGCTTCTGGTAACATAATGTTTAAATATTATATTTCTGGACCTGAAATTTTAAACGCATTCAGATTAAGTCACATATGAGGAAAGATTGAAAAGAACTAGGCTTGTATTCACTGGAGTTTAGAAGGATGAGGGGGATCTTATAGAAACATATAAAATTATAAAAGGACTGGCCAAGCTAGATGCAGGAGGAATGTTCCCAATGTTGGGCGAGTCTAGAACCAGGGGCCACAGTCTTAGAAGAAAGGGGAGGTCATTTAAGACTGAGGTGAGAAAAAACGTTTTCGCCCAGAGAGTTGTGAGTTTGTGGAATTCCCTGCCACAGGTGGAGGCCAAGTCACTGGATGGATTTAAGAGAGAGTTAGATAGAGCTCTAGGGGCTAGTGGAGTCAAGGGATATGGGGAGAAGGCAGGCATGGGTTATTGATAGGGGACGATCAGCCATGATCACAATGAATAGCGGTGCTGGCTCGAAGGGCCGAATGGCCTCCTCCTGCACCTATTTTCTATGTTTCTATGTTCCATAGAAAGAAAAGTTCCATTACCTTTAAGATACACTTGTCTGTTAATTATGTACACCAATATAGACAGTACTTGTTAAAATTTATGCCAGCATTTTTCTTTGCCAAGGTAATAACATCTTAAATTAAACAAGTGTCCTACAGACTTATAGTTTATTTCTTGCATTTCTTTTTATCTTTCTATTTATGAAGCTTTTAATCATCATAATTTTAAGGATTTTTTCATACTTTTGCTATGCTGCACATCAAATTGTTTCCAATATATTTATAAAATAATAAAATCCCAAATTTTCTTGTCCTTAGGGCCATTACCAGTGCGCCACAATTAACCTAAAACAAAAATGTAAGCCAAAAGTTAGTTTCTCATTGTTTTCTTTCACGCCTTTCAATTACCAAACCAGTTGCCTTTCCTCCAATTTTATTTATCTCTCTACTGCAGGAGAACAGTGTTTGTTCACATATGCAAAAGGATCTGGATTGGCATTGTGGCGTTGCTAATTGTGATATGCAAAGACTGTGCGAGAACTGTAAACAGGACAGTAATGCAAAAGCACTATGATTATCAAATCTTTTTTATATGAGTACATCTGTTTTCGGATTTGTCTGCTTTTATGACTGTTTCTCCCCAGTGCAATTTTAGTGTAATGGTTCAGTAGAAGTGCAATTTTATTAAGTTACAAACATTCTTTCAATAGTGCAAGCCTTTGTTTCACACTGTCAAACAGAAGTGGTTCTTTTATTTCCTCCGAGACTCTAAATTACTTTTAAGATTAGCAGGACTGTAAGTCACAGTGGGAGTTTGTGACCCTACTTGCATTGGTTTATTTCCATTGTGGTTTGTAATTACATTGGCAACGTTTTTCTTGCTTTGGAAGAGATATGTGGGAGGGGATGTACATAATTTTATGTCTGCCACGATCTCAGTCAATCGATGAACAGACCCAAAGGGTTATGTTTCCATGACGTAGCAAATCATGGGACATCTGGGTCCTGATGCCTGATGCCTGATGCAAGAGTCTCAACACTCTGGGAAAGCAGCAAGAACAAGAGTGGCACGGTGGCGCAGCGGTAGAGTTTAGCCTTACAGCGCCAGAGACCTGGGTTCAATCCTGAGCCTGGATACTTGTCTGTACAGAATTTCTACGTTCTCCCCGTGGGTTTTCTCCTGGAGCTCCAGCTTCCAAAGACGTACAGGTTTGTAGGCCAATTGTCTTGGTAAAATTGTAAATTGTCTGTGTTGTGTCGCATAGTGCTAGTGTACGGGGATCGTTGGGCAGCGCGGACTCCGTGAGCCGAAGCATGTGTTTCCACGCTGTATCGCTAAACGACATGCTGCAGCACTGTGGTGTGGATAAGGTCTGTGCACCCCACTTCCAAATATCTGGACAAGCCACAGTAGTTGACCAGCATCACCAGCCATCGCCAAACTAGCAGATGAAACGCTCCTGTTGTGATGCTCACTGCCAGACATGAATGATTGGTTCCGTTTGGCTTCTGGCATGGGGGGCACCAGTAACAAAGGGGGACCACAAATGGAATGTGTTAAAAATGGATTGTGATAAAATGGGACATGTGTAGCTTTGTCAGCGTCCTTTATGTGGCGACTCTTTGCATACCTTGGGTGTGCAAAACAAAGTATATCGCTGTGACTTGTCTCATGTGACAATAAAGTATCATTCATTCATAATGTATCATTCATTCTTACACCATTTATCTCTAAGAGAGGCAAGCAAGCAACTTGTTCCTTGCTGCCTACCAATGTTACTTTACATCAGACTTTGGAACTAATGGAAAGAAGCCTGAAGAAGCTCACCCCTTGATAGCTCATTCCTGCTGCGCATGTCCTGCTCCTTTTCCACATGTGCCCATGTTTGGAAGCCAATCAAATGCTGGTTTGAACTTGTCCCTTCCAGTTCCTCAGATGTTGATGCATGGACGTGTCTTCATGCTGATGCTCTACTTTAATTCATTACACACCTACCTTCAACCAGTGAATTACCTTGAATGAGTGGAGGGAGGCTGTGCCATTAGGGAGCTAAATAAAAAAACAGTCCATGTGGGTGAAGTTAGTGAGACTGTTCACAGTCGGGGTGGATATCTATCAGTTAGCACAACAACCGCCCCATGTTAACAGTCACTATGTGAAGAATGCTTTGTTATGGACAAGAAGGCGATCCAGAGGTTCATGTTTACAGCTGCACACACTATTCAGAGGTGCACAAGCCGCTGTGCTTGTTAAACATAAAACTAATATTTTAATTAAAATAGCTGGTCTTGGATGAAAAATATCTGGTGCCATTCTGATATTCCCTTTGCCGAGCTGACTAATAGAACAGAAATAAATATTTCTTGACTCAATCATATCTCTTTATTCCAAGACTACACCCCTTAGTTCTAAATAGGATGGCACGGCGGCGCAGCGGTAGAGTTGCAGCCTTACAGCGCCAGAAACCCGGGTTCGATCCTGACCACCGTGTGTGCGAAGTTTGTACGTTCTCCTTGTGACTTTGGGTTTTCTCCGGGTTCTCCTGTGTCCTCCCACACTCCAACAATGTACGGGTTTGTAGGCTAATTGGCTTCTGTAAATTGTAAATTGCCCCCAGTGTGTAGGATAGTGCTAGTGTACGGGATGATCGCTGGTATCGGTGGGCCGAAGGGCCTGTTTCCATGGTGTTTCTCTAAAGTCTAAAGTCTACAGATGGAGTGGTGAATTTCCAGTTTTAACATTACATTCAGTGTTTTATAACACCATTACCAATGACTAATCTTCCAAATGGAAACAGAACTTTGGAAGTATTGTGAGTCACCATTGTCGAAACAAAACACAACAGGAATATAAGAGCTAATCCCTTGGGTTGAAGTTCTGCGTTTATTTGATTTGGAAGTGGAGGCAGACGTTTCTTAGCAGCTGTAAAACTGATCTATAACTTACTGTGCTCAGTTTTTATTTGTAAAAGAATGAAAAGTTGCACCAGATCTCTTCCCACTAGCCGCTGTAGGAAAAATCCCTGGGGAAAATGAACACGCGGATAAAATTGTGTGGGTCGGGAAATACAAAGACAAAATATCTGGGCAAATGATGATTTCCTTCATAACACGTTGCCAGTTTTAGTATTTGAATTATGTAAACCATAACACGATCTTCCATCAAAAATCTGGAGACGTTTTTCAAATCTGGTATTTCTCGAGATCATGGTATGAAACAATATTGAATATGATTTTAAATATTGAGACTTTGTCTAGCTGTACACATTTCAGGAGAGAACATTGAACCAGAGCCTCCTTTGTTATAACATATGTACTTCATTGCCATCTAATTTTTCACTGAAAGCTGGTAAAAAGCAGAGCTGGTAAATTGGTCGCAATTCCATCGGGTGGCGCCATGTGTGGCAGCCTCGCCAGCAGCCGTCCGTCTTTCATCCTTTTTATTATTTTCAGCCTGTCTAAAAGTATGTTTCTGGAGGTCTTTTAGTCTTTTTTATGTGGGGGGTGGGAGGGGGAAGAGGGAAAACTGTTTCCCAGTCACTAACTGGTCGAGAATGCGTCTTTTCTCCGAGCCGCATCTGCGCTGCCCCTCGCGGCCTACCATCTGGATTGGCGCGGCCTTTCCTGCCGGAGACCGGCCAGAGCTTCAGCAGTGGTGCAGCACTGAATTCTATCGCGGAGCGGGCGATGCCTAACCGGGGATCGCCGTGTGGAGCTCTGGAGTGTTGGGCCAGCTGTTTCACATCGTGGAGCTGTGGTCTGCGGAGCTTCCAGCCGCGGGCGGCGCTGACTCTAACATCGCGGCGTCTTGGGACCCCTTGCCGGGGGGTCACCAGCGTGGAATCTCTGCCCAGCTCGGCCTGTGGGCTTCGGGAGCCGCGGTCTCCGGTAGGAAGTGGCCGATTCGGAAACTCCAAGCCGCTGAGTGTGTTCTTCCGTTCCGACGTCAATGCTTCGATCTTCCCGGCAAGAGGGCCTGAAACATTGGGCCATTCGTAGCAGTGACTGCGGAGGGCTTAAAGGCCTTGACCACGGGTGAACAATGAGGAAGATGACTGAACTTTATTGCCTTCCCTCACAGTGGGAATATTGATTCCGCAGTGTGGGGATGTTTATGTTAAACTCTATTGTGTATTGTGTTCTCTTTTTATTCGTATGGCTGTATAACTCAAATCTCACTGTACCAATTGGTGCATGTGACAATAAATGTAACTTGAACTTGAACTTGAATTTCTTCTTACAGTACAGTTCACTTCTTCGAGTCCACACACAAGATTAGAAGTTGTTCAGCCAGAGTTGAACACACTTCACGGCATCTGCATACACTGGCGTGTGTCTAGCGCTTCCTGTGCTTCTTGTGCGTGGTGGTGGAAAGATTGGTGAAAACTGGGCCGCAACACGAACGCTCTTTCCATGACCCCAATAGGCAGGTGAAAATAGCTTTATTTTTCTGTTGTAGCAAAGTTGAAATATGCTGAATTATAATGGAAGCCGATCGTGAGAGAATTTGGCATTTATTGTTTAAAATGTTTCCATTTCATATATAAAGTAGACCCTAACAATATCGCACCACTAAAATGTCATTGAGGATTTACCCCAACATCTGCTACTCAATGATTCTTTTCTTGTCAAATACTAGCCATGTGAGGTTTAAAGCCCTGTCCCATTGTATGAGTTCATTCAAATAGTTCTCCCGACTTTGCCCTGGTTCGAACTCAGAGATTTACGGTAATGGCCGCTCGTCGGTACTTGGGGCTCTCGTGGCCATTTTTCAACATGTTGAAAAATCTTCACGAGTCTTCCCGAGCTTACCGCGTTTTCGGGAGTACCTGCCGTTAGCGTTACGAGCCGCTAAGAGACGCCCCCGAGCTCCGACCTACCCGCTACGTTCATTCTAAGTGCTTACCACGAGTTTGATTTAAAAAAAACTCTGGAGAGCACTTGAATGAACTCGTAGAGTGGGACAGGGCCATTACTTTGGCAACTGGACAAAATTCCAGGAGGCAATCATGACTTGGTTTTCCAACTGTAGATTCTGATATCTCCAATAGGGCTGATATTACAACTGCTTGGTGACCACTTATTCTCAAACTCGTTCAAATCTGAAGAATATACAATGTCAGAACAGGGAATATTATAAATGCTCAGTAGGTCAATGGCAGAGGTAACATGTAAGGTCAATGCCAGGTCAAGTATGGTTTATACTGTACATTTGGTTTGTGAATATGGTGATCTTTTTGTTGTGGACTTCTTCAAAGATGAAGTGAAACTGCTGCTCAAAATTTTTTTAATTCTTCATGTTTCCCATCCTGGAAAACCATGAGGAAATTTAATGTTTCGATGCAGAATTACTATTTACCCATCTGAATCATGCTTTCTTTAAAATATTTAATTAAGCAAAATTCTGGAAATGGAAAAGGCTGTGTTAAATGTATCATGGAAATGTTTAATACTGTCAATTCTTATACAAGGAGAATAGTGCACTGATTCATCTTGGAGAAAAATATATTTGTAATTTGAGAGCACATACCCCAAAGAGCCAAGGGTGAACATATATAAATGAAATACGATACAATACGATACAATAAACTTTATTCATACCCAGAGGGAAATGTTTGTTAATCAATTAATTATTATGTATTCAAAAATATCACACATGCAATTGAGTAAGATGACTATTAGCATTCATGAAACATAGAATTTTAAGCTTATCTCAAAAGATTTTGTGATAACTTAGTTGGAACACTATTAAGTTGTATTCTTGTCAGAATTAAAATCATAAGGGCCTGTCCCACTTTCACGAGGTAATTCACGAGTTTTCCTCTTGATTCAAACTCGCAGAATGTTTGTAACGAGTTCGTAGGAGTTCATAGATATATCGTAGCGGCTCAAGTTCAAGTTCAAGTGAGTTTATTGTCATGTGTTCCTGTATAGGACAATGAAATTCTTGCTTTGCTTCAGCACACAGAACATAGTAGGCATTTACTACAAAACAGATAAATGTGTCCATATACCATAATATAAATATATACACACATGAATAAATAAACTGATAAAGTGCAAATAACAGAAAATGGGTTATTAATAATCAGAGTTTTGTCCGAGCCAGGTTTAATAGCCTGATGGCTGTGGGGAAGTAGCTATTCCTGAACATGGTTGTTGCAGTCTTCAGGCTCCTGTACCTTCTACCTGAAGGTAGCAGGGAGATGAGTGTGTGGCCAGGATGGTGTGGGTCTTTGATGATGCTGCCAGCCTTTTTGTGGCAGCGACTGCGATAAATCCCCTCGATGGAAGGAAGGTCAGAGCCGATGATGGACTGGGCAGTGTTTACTACTTTTTGTAGTCTTTTCCTCTCCAGGGCGCTCAAATTGCCAAACCAAGCCACGATGCAACTGGTCAGCATGCTCTCTACTGTGCACCTGTAGAAGTTAGAGAGAGTCCTCCTTGACAAACCGACTCTCCGTAATCTTCTCAGGAAGTAGAGGCGTTGATGAACTTTCTTGATAATTGCATTAGTGTTCTCGGACCAGGAGAGATCTTCAGAGATGTGCACGCCCAGGAATTTGAAGCTCGTGACCCTTTCAACCATCGACCCATTGATATAGATGGGGCTGTGGGTCCCCCTCCTACTCCTTCCAAAGTCCACAATCAGTTCCTTGGTTTTGCTGGTGTTGAGGGCCAGGTTATTGAGCTGGCACCATATGGACAGTTGCTTGATCTCTCTTCTGTACTCTGACTCATCCCCATCAGTGATACGTCCCACAACAATGGTGTCGTCAGCGAACTTGATGATGGAGTTCGCACTGTGACTGGCTACGCAGTCATGAGTATAGAGTGAGGACAGCAGGGGGCTGAGCACGCAGCCTTGAGGTGCTCCCGTGCTGATTGTTATCGAGGCTGACACATTTCCCACCAATACGAACAGACTGTGGTCTGTGAATGAGGAAGTCGAGGATCCAATTGCAGAGGGATGCGCAGAGACCCAGTTCTGCGAGTTTGGTAACCAGCTTGGAGGGGATGATTGTGTTAAATGCCGAGCTGTAATCGATGAATAACAGCCTGACATATGAGTTTTTGTTGTCCAAATGGTCCAGAGCGGAGTGGAGGGCCAGCGAGATCGCATCCACCGTTGATCTGTTGTGGCGGTAAGCGAACTGCAGTGGGTCCAGGTTTTTGTCGAGGTAGGAGTTGATTTGCTCCATGATCAACCTCTCAAAGCACTTCATCACTACCGGCGTTAGTGCCACTGGTCGATAGTCATTGAGGCACGTCACCTTACTCTTCTTGGGCACTGGTATAATTGATGCCCTCTTAAAGCAGGTGGAGACCTCAGAGCTCAGAAATGAGAGGTTGAAAATGTCCGTAAAAATTCCAGCCAGTTGGTCAGCACAGGTTTTTAGAACACGACCGGGTATACCATCAGGTACCCCTCTGAAGGATTTTCTGACGTCGTCCTCTGTGACTGAGACTGAAATACCATCACAGCGAATGGGGGCTCGGGAATACTCGTTATGCTAGCCGTAGGCACTCATGGCATCAGGTAAGTCGGGACGTTTTTTCCAGCCCGATAAAAAATGTCCACGAGTAAAAAAATGGTCGGGATGAAAGAAATTGCAACTTTTACTCGTAAGGAGGGCATCGAAATAGTCGTGGGAATTCGTAGACATACTCGTAGGAGTTCGTAGGAGTTCATGAACATAGTTGTGGAAGGTCGTAGGAGTTCGTAATCACCACAATTTTTTTTTTAGGTCCTTTAAACTCAGAGGTTTTGATTTAAGTCGTGAAAGTGGGACAGGCCCTTAAAGGGCCTGTCCCACAAGCATGCGACTCAATGCGGCAAACGCGACCTAAAGGGCCTGTCCCACCAGCATGCGACGCCATGCGGCAAACGCGACCTAACGTGGTCACTTGAGCCGTACGGCCTCGCGGGGCCGGTCCCACTTCGATCGCCGGAGCCGTATGGAGTTGTGCGGAGCTGGTCCCGACATCGCGCTGGGCTCCGGAAACCTGACCGTGTTCAAAAATTCCGCGCGGCAACGGCCTGCCAGCCCGCAGCCGCCTCGACGCCGTACGCACCGCCTCGATGCCGTACGTCATCCGCGAACTTCCCACGGACTTTGCTCGAACTTCACGTCACTCACTCGACCTCCGCGCGGCCCCCGCTTCTGGTTTGGTCGCGCTTGCCGCATGCAGTTGCATGCTCATGGGACAGGCCCTTTTAGGTCGCGCTTGCCGCATGGAGTCGCATGCTCGTAGGACAGGCCCTTAAGTCTTTTCAAAAATGGAATTTCCTAAATTCACCTGATTTGTATAAACGACTAACAGAATCTTTTAAATTAAAAAAAAATCCAGGCTATTAACAAAGAATTTACATAACTTGTTTGCACCCAAAATGCTTTATAGATTAAAGAAAACACAGTTTAAATTGTAGAAACAAGAAATTGTAGAAGCTGGTTTACAAACGAAGACACAAAATAACACAAAGACAAAGCTGGAGTAACTCAACGGGTCAGGCAGTATCCTTAAAGAACATGGTAAGGTGTTTTGGGTTGGAGCCCTTCTTCAGACTGATGAGTCAATCGGAAGAAGGATCCTGACTCGAAACGTCACCTATCCAAGTTCTTCTGAGATGATGCCTGACCCACTGAGCTACTCGTGAACTTTGTGTCTGACGTTTTTAATTATATTTTTTGATGTAATTAAGGAAATAGCCTCAGCTAGCTCCCACCATGGGTATTGTTATAATGTCAGCTTTTCTTTGGTGACATTCATGGATGTGTAAATACTGTTCAGGAAATCTGGACAATTCCCTCAGTAAAACATAAAGTATCAGAGTAACTCAGTGGATCAGGCAGCATCTCATGAGGTCATGGCGAGGTGATGTTTGGATAGGGATCTTTTTCCAGACTGATTATAGTGGGAGGGAGAAGGCTGGGAAAAAAGGTGAGGGCAAGAGAAAAGCCTGACAAATAATAGGTGGAATATGGTGAGGGGGATTTGAATGGTAGATGGCTGGAGTGACAAAGGCTTGAGGTGAAAAGGAGATACCAATCCCCTTGCTCTTCTCCAGGCAGGAATTCTAGATACCTCTGATTTCACCTGTTATCAGGCAACTGAATCATCTGACCACAACTATAGAGCAGTTATGAACCATTATCTACCTCATTGGTAACCCTTGGACTATCTTTGATCGGAGTTTACTGGCTTTACCTTGCACTAAACGTTATTCCCTTATCATGTATCTATATACTGTAGATGGCTGGATTGTAATCATGTATTGTCTTTTCACTGTCTGGTTAGCACGCAACAAAAGCTTTTCACTGTACATCAGTACACGTGACAATAAACTAAACTGAGACAACAGGCAGGTCCAATATCTCTAACCATTCAGATTACCGTCAGAAAATACTAATAAGGCCACCTAAATTTTTTTGTACACCTCGAGTTTGTTAAGACTGATGTGGCTTGTTTTTATAGCTCCCCTTGGACACGCAAGAGATCAGTAGAGGATTGTACTTCAGTTAAACAGAGTTATTATGGCAGGACGTCATGGAGGGCTAACCTGTATTATTTTCCTGTTACGAGAAGATTAAGTGAAGGGTCCGTTAATGGGATTTGAACCCCCAATCTTCTGATTCAGAGGCAAGTACACTACTAAGTGAGGCACATCTGACAATTACAATAGGACAATGGCCCATTCAATTATAAATTTGCAACATATGCCAAGCCACTAACTGGGCTTCAGCTGACAATTAGCGGTAACGTAATGGGTTATTCAATTTTGAAAATAGCATTGTGTGGCAATCTTAACCAAATTATAAATAATGGATGACCATGCCTCTTTTGATGAAAGTAAACCACAAATTGCCCATTAAAGTGGACCTAAAATCTAAACTCTGCCTAAATGGAACCTGGATAATTGTTTAGCGTTGGATGTGGATTCTGTGAATGTGCAAGTATTGACCTTATGCACAATGGCATCCATTCTTCAGTCCTCCCTGAACCAATAGTTCATGGGTCAGAGACCCTTGGAACCAACTGAAAGTACAAAGCGGTTCTTAACCAACAAAGTATAAACAACTGGCCAATTGTTAATGCTCTCAGCACTAGTTAACTGGACAATCAAAGAGAAGGTTCATTGTAACTAATTCTTTGTTGCTTAAAGAATTATATTTTCATTGATTACCTTCAATGAAGTCGTACAAACCGTTTTGAAGTTGGTAAGGGCTGAATTACTGATTGCACTGAAAGCATGAGATTCAGTAAGGGGTTTGGAAAGAAATTTGTCAAGCTTCACAGTGCTGGGATTGTTTTATTTAAGCTTTGAAACTTCAGAGCCAAATAGCATGAGAATCTTTAAAACGATGAGTCAGCTCATCTTCAATCAGCAGGCGAATCCTAAAACCTGCAAAAGACATCCCCAGGACAGCATAGCTGGTAGAGCTGCTGCCTCACAGCGCCAGAGACCCACGATGGATCCCTGGCCTCAGGTGCCATCTGTGTGGAGTTTGCACGTTCTTCCTGTGATCGGGTTTGTTTCCTCTGGGTGCTCTGGTTTACTCTCACCTCCCAAAGACATACGGGATAGTATGTTGATTGGCCTCTATAAATTGCCCCTAGTGTGAAGGGAGTGAATGCAGAAGTGGGTTAATATACTACAGAACTAATGTGAACCGAATATTTTGGAATATTCGTTTCTGAGAAACCTTTTCCATATTTTGCGCACAACTTTAGTTACTATCAAATGACACAAATTGCTGAAGTAATTGAATGGGTCAGGCAGCATCCCAGGAGAACATGGATAGGTGACTTTTTGGGTCGAGATCCTTCCCCAGATGCTCTGTAACTATCAGCTCTGCTCAAGTTCAAGTTCAAGTTCAAGTGAGTTTATTGTCATGTGTCCCTAATAGGACAATGAAATTCTTGCTTTGCTTCTGCACACAGAACATAGTAGGCATTTACTACAAAACAGATCAGTGTGTCCATATACCATTATTTAAATATATACACACACATGAATAAATAAACTGATAAAGTGCAAATAACAGATAATGGGTTATTAATATCAGAGTTTTGTCCGAGCCAGGTTTAATAGCCTGATGGCTGTGGGGAAGTAGCTATTCCTGAACCTGGTTGTTGCGTAAGTTGAGCAAAAACACAAAGCCAGAGAAAAGGTGTCTGTGCGGTGATATCGGAGGTGAATTTGTTTGATAGAGAGAAGATAGGGAGCAGTCCTTGGACGTGTAATCTAAAGCTACTACAGAATGTGAGTTGAACATTGTTTCTGCAATTGGAGACAAAGGAATTGAACTTCGGAAGCAGAGTACATGTGAATATTATATTATGTGTTTAGTTTTTGCCCTCAAGGATGAATTTCTACCTTGATAGTCCCACTGTGTTGGAGTCCAAGCCAGGTCTGTGAGTAAAAGCTATTCACTAATAAATTTAATAACCAATTCCTAATAAAATTTACGCAGAGCTTGGGTAGCATGTGGAATTTGTTGCCTCAGGGACTGGTTGTGGCAAGTAACATGGATGGATTTAAGGAATGCTGGATACACATAGGAATGCGAAAGAAATGGAAGGTTATGCTGACAATGTTAGATGCAGCAGGATGGAACACCACCACAGGACTCAAGCAATTGAACCTAATGTTTTCCTTCTGTGCTTAAATATTAAAATCTGTTTGTCATTGTCTTCAACTTAACAAACTGCAGAAAAATCAATAGCCACAATCTGCAGTAAACTGTGCGATTTGTACAATTTACATTTATTTTATTCTAGAATTTGCCAGGGAAACAGTAGATATGGCATTTATTATGCCATGGACTACAGTGTAATGCATAGCATAAAGGGCCTGTCCCACGAGCATGCGACTCCATGCGGCAAGCGCGACCTAACGTGGTCGCTTGAGCCGTATGGCTCGCGGGGCCGGTCCCACTTCGCTCGCTGGAGCCGTATGGAGTTGTGCGGAGCTGGTCCCGACATCGCGTGGGGCTCCGAAAAACTGACCGTGTTCAAATATTCCGCGCGGCAAAGGCCTGCCGGCCCGCAGCCGCCTCGACGCCGTACACACCGCTTTGACGCCGTACGTCACGCGCGAACTTTCCGCAGACTTTGCTCGAACTTCATGTCACTCACTCGACCTCCGCGCGGCCCCCGCTTCTGGTTTGGTTGCGCTTGCCGCATACAGTCGCTTGCTCGTGGGACAGACCCTTTTAGGTCACGCTTGATGCATGGAGTCGCATGCTCGTGGGACAGGCGCTTTAGGCATTGCTTGTCTAATAAAAATCCTTGGAAGTAAGGTGGCATTTGAACTGGTACACAGTAGATCAACATGTTTGTGTAGAATATAAGGTCGGGAGTGAGATGATCCATTAATTTCTCTCATTATCTCACCCTAGTGGGTCAGTGGGTCATATCAAGGCCATGGTACATTGAGAGTTGGTCAAATAACGTTTTGTATGGTTATGCATATTTAAAAATAATATTATGAGCTTTGAGTAAAATCTGATGGAAAACGCTAACAATTAGATTATTTCATATCTTGAGTGTTGTTTGAGTTCAGTTAATTCACATTTAATAAAAACATGTTTTCTTGCTATTATTTCAGATCTCTGTCCCTGCTTTCTGAATATGAGAGTGAATGATGTGTCATCAGCTGTAATGGTAGCTAGCGAATGTCAAAGGCTATGTTTAATTCTCTTTTTACAGACTTACATCTATATTTCTATAGACTTCAGCAAAGCAAAGATCCTGCTAACATGTTTTTGTAGGAAATATTAAGCTTGGGTCTCAATTTCCCTTGTGTTTGGTTGAAAAGAAAAACCCACAGAAAGAATAAGGCAATTATATCTGGTAAATTATGAGATAATTATTTCACTTTCCGTAGACCATAAGGTATAGGAGCAGAATTAGGCTATTTGGCCCATCAGGTCTGGTCTGCCATTCAGTCATGCCTGATCTATTTTTCCCTCTCAACACCATTCTTCTGCTTTCTCCCAGTAATCTTTGACACCTTTATTAATGAAGATTGGTAATCACCCGTACCATCAATCTCTGCTTTAAAAATACCCAATGACTTGGCCTCCACAGCTGCATGTGGCTATAAATTCCACAGATTAAGGCTTTACTTCCATTGCATTCCAATACTGGGATCTGCTCCACGTGGCTTCCTTTACATCTACTATAAACATCTTACTAATCCGGGAGTAGCAAGCGAGGGAGGTCTTTGGAACAATATGATCTAATTCTCTAGGAAACACGAACAACACAGGTGGCAAGTGGTGCAGTGGTTAGAGCCGTTGCCTTGTGGCACCAGAGACCAGGTTCAATTCTGGCCTTAGATTCCGTGGCATGTCCTCCCTGTAACTATGGGTTTTTCTTGGTACGCTGGTTTCCTCCCAAACGCATGCTGGTCGAACAGATTAATTAACCAATGTAAATTGTCTCAAGCATATGGATGAGTAGTAGAATCTGGAGGGGTGGAGGTGAGGTGGGCAGAATAATAAATAGGATTAACGCAGGAAGAGGGTGGTTGAGGGCAGTGTGGACCGTGGGCCAAAAGGCTCAGTTTCTATGCATTCTTTGACTCTCTGACTCTACGACACCATTTTATGCTTGAATGACTAGGAGATTGCTGTGCTTTGTAGCTGGGAATGTCCTGCTGTCTGATTCTACCTTGAAATGCCCTGAATTGTGTTGAACTCTGGAAATAAATGACTTTCAGACACATAACACTGAAAATGGTTGTGGGGTGGCCTGTTTGTCTGGGGCCAGATAATATCATCCAAAAGTTAGGGCCAGGTCTTTGGGAGAACAAGTTAGGAAACACTTCTTTACAAAGAAAGTGGTGCAAATTTGGAACTATTAGGAACTATTTGGAACCAATTGATATATTTTTGTTTAAAAGTAATGTTAAATTTATAGGGCAAAGGGCAATGAAGAGATTTGAAATTAGTTCACAGGTCACCTGTGCTGCAGAGACTAAATAACCTGTTCAGCATTTTCCCCTATCACTGGTATTAGATAAAATCCTATTTTAGTAATCAAAATTCCAAGAACTAACGATAAAAGAGTCATTTTGTAGCCATGTCGCACCGCAGTGGATGTTTAGTTGCAGGTATGTTTGTCTCCATTGAATTATAAATCATTTTCCAAAGGTTAATAATTTCCCACGACAGTACCTAGTTTTTCTTGTGCATTTTTCCCCACAAATCTCTCGTGTGGAAAATGATCATTCCACAAATGACAGCAGCTTAGTTTGACTCCCACACAGCTAGAGTCAAACTAAGGCTGTGCAGCAGACATCTGACAGGTAATCTTTCACTTGTCAATGTCTACACTGTCTTGTTGAGCCTCCTATAGATAACTGCCTATTGAATGACAAGTCTGTCGTTACCTTAAACCCTGTGGAGATGGCTGCTTGGCAGGTACACCTTGACATGCTCTGGTCCATGAAAGTAACGGAGAAGAAAGGGAAATATATACTCCTACTATGGATTCATAATGATCTCTCAAAGATAATTCATTTTATTGTACCAATACAGCCCTATTTTCACATCACTAGAACTCTTTATAAGTATTAAGGCCTGATCCTTTGCCTGTTATAAATCATAAGACAGGTATCTAATTAACCAATAATTAAGCATACATTATTTCGGAAGGAACTGCAGATGCTGGTTTAAACCAAACTTAGACACAAAAAGCTGAAGTAACTCTATGGGTCAGACAGCATCTCTGGAGAAAAGGAATAGGTGACGTTTCGGGTCGAGACCCTTCTTCGAACTGAGAGTCAGGGGAAAGGGAAACGAGCGATATAGTACAAATGAATGAAATATATGCAAAAAAGTAATGAAAATAAAGGAAATGAATAATGAAATGAAGGATAATAATCACTTGTCTGTAACTCGTTCCCACCAGGCCCACAGCTAACAATTGCCTGTTTCCTTTATCATTGTTACTTTTTTTGCATATCTTTCACCTATTAAGCATACATTGCGGGATTAAGTCGAGTTATGCATATGAAGCTTGAAACAGACACTATTTGGACATGGAAATAATCAGCCAGTGCCTGCTTCAGGATCCTAGCTCAAAATTGGTCTGCCCCCATTGCAACTTGGTTACACAATGCTCCAAATGTGGCTTTACCAAAGTTCTATCAAGCTGCATCACGACTTCCTGACTCTTAAACTCAACGCGCCACACAGCAAATCTACTCCTGATTTTGCTAACAGTCAAAGGGACTGCTGGAGGCCAGTGCTCCAGAGGTGAATTTGACAGAAACATTTACCCAACTGAGCAGCTGAGAGAACCTGGAGTGTGCGAACAGTTACTGAAAGTTACTATCGATGGATGCATGACGTTTCAGTCTAGTGCGGGGAGGTAAGGAACAATCAAGCTTGCGAAGAGGCATTGCTGGACTTTGAATCATCTTCTCTAGGAGTGAATGGCTGATTCCACTCCCATGCACAACCAACAAGGTTCAACACTCGTAGAGAATACAAGCCATTTTCTAGTTATAAATTACAGCAGATATTGTTTTCAGTTATATTTCGTAGGATTTTTTAATTGTTATTTGTTATTAAAATATATAATTTGCGATGTTCCCATTGTAACCTGCATGCCTCCTTTAGAGAGACTTCGCAACTGACATTTTGTTAATTTAAGATTCAGTGTTAGACTCTGATGAACATAATGGGTGGAACAACTTTGCATGAGAGTTCCAGCGACCAAAGCTCAATCCTAACTTCCGGTGCTGCCTGTGTGGAGTTTGCATGTACTCTCTGTGATCCTGTGAGTTTCCTCCAGGCACTCCGGTTTCCAACCGTAATCTCAAGACATGCTGTGTAGCAAGGAACTGCAGATGCCGGAGATATATATCGAAGATAGGCATAAAATGCTGGAATAACTCAGTGGGGCAGGCGGCATCCATGGGGAAAAAAATAGCTGACATTTTGGGTCAGAACTATTCTTCAGGATCGCAAGCTTGCGCGCATCCAGACCGGTCCCTCTACCGACACTCTTCATCTCAAGACATGCTGGTTGAGAAGCAAATTGGCTCATGTAAATTGGCTTGGTGTGTAAGTGAAGGGTAGAATCCAGGGGAGTGGGAATGCGAGGAGAATGAAAATGGGATTATTTAAAATGGTTGTTTGATGGTTGACATGAGCTGGGATGGCCACGGGGGGACGTTTCACTGTGGTGTAACTCTGTGCCAACAAAAACATTCAGCGGTCACATCATTTAAAATTGCTCGTCATCCATAACATTCTTTGCTGTGCTCTTTGAGACTTGAATATTTGGATGGGATACACTGGGCTTATTCTGTTGACCTAGACCTACACTAGGAAGTATTATATTCTTTTACAATACTCCAGAGAGCAGAGGAATAAGGTCACATCCTGAAAGTCGAGCTAATCCTTGTGTTTCCACTCTGAGGCTGTGAAATCTCTAGGTATGGCCAAGCACTTGAGAATTGCAATCAAAACATTTTTTGGGATGTTTATTTCTGTGTTAGTTCTTCAGAGTATTCCTCGTGCAGAGTCTTATTCCCACATAAAATAAGATTATGCGAGCATAGATTTCAGGATTGACATCCCGAGACATTACTATATCGGCATACATGTTAATGTGGTCAAGGAGATAAGATGAGAATGTGCCCGGTCAAACAATCATTGACATTCTGTCCCTTGTGCTGCTGTCTTCATGCGTGACTGTTGCCCTCTAGGTTTGTCCCGGGATACAAAGAAAGGCTTTGTTTTGTATGCTATCGAATCAGGTCTGATAATATGATACATAAATACCATCAAGTGAAACTCAAGTACAATAGGTAGAGCAAAAGGTTAGGTACACAATGCAAAATAAAGTTCCCAGCCTGTTAGTGCATCAGTTTCATAGACAAAGTCCAATCAATGGATTAGAGGAGAATCAGACAGTACCCTAGCTTATGGTAGAACCGTTCATAAGCCTGATAGTTTAGTTTAGTTTATTGTCACGTGTACCGAGGTACATTGAGAAACTTTTGTTGCATGCTAGCCAGTCAGCTGAGAGACAATACATGATTACATTTGAGCCATCCACAGTGTAGAGATACATGATAAAGGGAATAACGTTTAGTGCAAGGTAAACTCCACTAAGGTCCGATCAAAGATAGTCCGAGGGTCCCCTATGAGGTAGATATTAGAGGGGAAGAAGCTGTTCTTGGTGGTGCACATTTTCAAGTTTCTGTGCCTTCTGCCTGATTGGAACAGGGAGAAGATGGAATGATTGGGGTGGGACAAGCTTTTGATTACGTTGGCTGCTTTTCTGAAGCAGCTTGAAGTATAGATGGAGTCATTGGTGAGGAGTCTGGTCTGTTTGATGAACTTGGTTATAACTACAAATCTCTGCAATTTCAGAGGGCCTTATTCAGAGGTAAGTTTGTCATCTGAACATCTAAAACCCCTGTCTCACGGTGTGAGTCGACCCACGAGTGACCCCGAGTTTAAAACAAATTAAACTCGTGGTAATCACGTACAATTAAGGTAGCGGGAACATCGGAACTCGTGGGCGCAACTTAGCGACTCGTGGCGCTAACGGCAGGTACCCGTGAAACTTGTTAACTCTTGAAAAATTTCAAACATGTTTAAAGTTTTCCACGAGTCAAATTTACTCTTGAAGTTAAAAATGGAAACATTTAAACTCGTTGTAAGAACGTAGTGGCCCGTGAGTTTATCTTAGTAACTCGTGAGTCTACCGTTGGCACTCTTTAACTCAGCGGGCAGGCAGCATCTCTGGAGAGAAGGAATGGGTGACAGGATGACGATTCCAAATTTCTGCTGCGTCTTTGTGTAACTCCAGCACTGTGTGTTCACTTTTTGTCAACCAGCATCTGCCCTTTCTTGTGTATGACATTATTTGTATCCGTGGCAGTTGATTGTTGCTCCCTTCAGTTTCCCAGGGGGTCGGGACGGGACTGGAGTTGGGAGGGAAAGGTGGGGGGGGGGGGGGGGGGGGGGGGGGGGGGGGGGGGAGGTGGGGGGGGGGGGGGAGGGGAGAGTTGGGTTGGGGTGACTTAGTACGGGAGACAAGTGTACTGACTGTGTGAGCAGACACTTTGGTAGTGATTGCCCATGGGGTTCACTGTCGAGGATTTTATAATGCAGGGAGCATTAAAAACAGTGGAGCGATGAACCCTGGAAAGGGGGGAGACTTCTCTCTGAGTTGGACCCAGGAAACTGAAGCAGGAATTTTCTTGAGGTTATTAACGACAGATAAATGGATGGGAAGAGTTTAGAGGTCTATGGGCCACATGCAGGCAAATAGAACTACCCCAACATGCCAAATTGGACGGCACGGCCAAGCTGGGCCGAAGGACCTGTTTCCGTGTTGTACAGCACCAGTGGGATTGAGATTGACATGTTTTGTATTTTTCCTTTCTAAAGATACAGTGTATTTTGGTGACTATTGCTCACTGCAGACCAGTAGCGCCTTCAATACCCAGAGAGAATGGATGGGTGGGTTAGGTGAGCACGCGAGTGGGGTTGTTTGCAGTTGCAGAGGGAGGGGGCAAGGGCGGTACAGTTCCCAGTCTCAGCTCCTGTTCTACCGAGCGTGTGGACGTGGACGGGTGGCTTGGTTGGCGGTGGCCCATGGTGTGGCAGAGCTGGCTTCTCCGCTGACTCCCATCCCCCCCACCCCCCCCCCCCCCCCCCCCCCCCCCCCACCTTTCCCTCCCAACTCCAGTCCCGTCTCGACCCCCTGTGAAACTGAAGGGAGCGACAATCAACTGCCATAGATACAAAGAGTCATAGAGCTATACAGCATGGAAACAGGCCCTTTGGCCCAACTTGTCCATATTGAATGGTAGACACAAAATGCTGGAGTAACTTAGCGGGTCAGGCAGCATCTCTGGAGAAAATGAAATGTTGACATTTCGGGTTGAAACCCTTCTTCAGACCTGCTGAGTTACTCCTGCATTTTGTGCCTATCTTCTGTGTAAACCAGCATCTGCAGTTCCTTCCTACACATGTTGGATGGGCACTCATGAGAAAGCTACTGCAGGCATGAAGGAGATGGTCACAGCAGAGTCTATGTTTCCTTTTCATGACTGAAAAGAGTCAATGCTAATTGGTCGATGCCAGGGGCTGAAAGCAGCCATTGTTTAAGAGCCCAAACAGATGCTGAGATATGCCACACTCCGACTAAAGAGGTGTTATTGACTGCGCCAATTGTGCTTAAGAGGTTTACCAGAATTCTTGTGGGAGACGTGTAGATATGCAGACTGATAACAAACCCCTCGAATTGTAATGTGACCATCATCATTGATTCTGTATTTACCACAACAGAGACTGTCTTCGATCATGCCAGTAAGATGTACATGGCAAGCACACTGAGTGGCATCAACCTTATAGTAGTAAAGCTAGATCAAATCACCAAACTTGAGTAAGTGAATATCCTGAAGGATCTGTCCAGAGCAAAGTCATCATTCAATATGATCAACCATGATCATATTGAATGGTGGTGCAGGCTCGAAGGGCTGAATGGCCTACTCCAGCACCTATTTTCTATGTTTCTATGTTTCTATACCGCCCTGTAAATACAACATGAAGGTGTGGCTGTAGAAGGAGCTACAATAACATTTTACCCTGTCCATCTACTTTGGAGGTGAGATCGGAATATCTGAGCAGTTGCTGTCCAAAGATGATAAAGTGGTGTCAAAATGTACAAGGAACAAAATGGTGGAGTGCATTTACTGATAACATCTGAGGGCAATGGCTGTGTGGATTACTGTATTGGCAGAGAGGAGAAGCTTCATATGTATAGATGTGAGAGGTACAGTTTCTTGAAGGCAGGCAACGGAAGGAGCACATGCTTGAATCTGAGGTAGACACAAAGTGCTGGAGTAACTCAGCGGGTTAAACATGAGATACCGGATAGACTTGGGTGAAAGTAGCAGGTGGACTAATCATATCGTACATTACTCTAAACGAGCATTTTATACAGAATGAAGTCATTACATGCACAACTAAACCAAAAACTGTCTCCCTGGCACAAGCACAATCCTTGCCCAGAATCATATGGGGAGAATAAAATATATGGGATTAATGTGGGCTTAATTCAAATAGGTGGTTGAAAGTTGGCAGAGACTTGATGAGCCATAAGGCCAGCTTCTGTGCTGTATCTCTCACTGCTGCTTAATATAATTGCATTGTATGTTGGAAAGAGAATCGAGTTTTATGTGCATGGTGGTGAAATTAAACAGCTTTATGTGATTGAATTTCTTGATAAAGGTTCCTTGATTCTATCATGCGTATTGTGTCAACAGGCTACACGATGAAGAATGCTTGGGTTTAGTACTGATTTCGATCTAATCAAATTCAAATGAGTTGCTTTTTATATTGTGGTGCAGATTGGAATCTATTATGAGCTCTTGAAATTTTTAAATGACCCAGAGGTGGATTTTGGGCCGATCCCAATAAATGAGAGATTAAATTTAATTTACAGCACTCCCTGAAGAATTAAGCCTGGGAAAGCACCCAGAGGTAACAAATGTTTTGTATGGTAATTTTAACTACCTTTCCTTCAGCCCATGATAAATGAGGTTGATTGAAACAGACATCTGCATAAACTACACCTTCTTCACCTTCAAATTTCTCAGCAACCACCCAACCATCATGTTTCTCATGATAGCTTTCAGAAAATGATTGAAGAATTAAATCATGTTGGAGTATCACTCAGGTTCATCCTTTTTCAGTGGTGAAAATATTATTCTGTTGATATTAACTGTTGGTATGATCATGTAGTTTAAAATTTTGGTGGAGTCAAGGGAATATTTTGTTTTCAGGCTGAGTGAGACATAAATGACGCACTTTAAATACATTGGCTTCATATCCATTCTTGTTAGGTTGAACTTTCGTCAGGGTGGTGAATCCGTACCCGGACATGGCGCCGACGGACGAGAAGCTGAAGCAAAGAAGTGGAAGCCAAATAACTGAATGGAAACAAAGCCGAAACGGCAAATAACCGAATGGAAATGAAGCCGAAACGCCAACTAACCGAAAGCGAGGGACTACTGAAAGGGCGGGATGCCTGAATGCAAACTAACAGAAAGGGCGGGACGCCTAAAAGCCGACTAACTGAAAGGCTGCATTGCCTAAAAGCACTCTCCGAATGGCCGCTCTGCCGAAACGCCACCTACCCGAAAGATGGCGTCGCCTACAAGCCAACGAACCGAATGCCGCTCAACAGAAAAGTCAAATAGCGGGCATGACGTTGCCGGGGGGCGAGACTTGTCAGTGATTGGTCCAGACCCCCGCGTCCATCACATCACTGTGGAGGGATGAACATTGTCCCACACCTCCGCTCCATCCGACCCGCAGCCCGCGGAGGGTGGCCGTGGGAGTGGGGGCTGTCCCGAGGGATGCGCACCTTCGGCCGCTTTCAACTTGGTGCTTGGGTTCAGATTGACCAGTCACCTATAGCTTGTGTAGGAAAATGACCCCCAACCTCCCGCTGGTGGAGACAGGAATGTGCCCAACCGAGTCCTTCATTGTTTTCCATGCGGACAGAGCGGAAGAATCCGGGAAATCAAAGGGTGGAGGAGTTTGCTTCATAACCAACAATAACTGGTGCAACCCTAGGAATATTACGAAGTTCTCTCGTTCCAGCTCGCTGGACCTGGAGCATCTGACTATCTCATGCCGTCCATTCTACCTTCCTTGGGAGTTCAGCTCAGTGATCATCACAGCCATCTACATACCACCGCATGCGGACACCGACGTGGCACTATCGGCCCTACACGATGTGTTATGTCGACACCAAAACAAGAACCCTGATGCAGCTATGGAGATTTTAATAAGACAAATATCAAAAAGGTCATGCCTAACTTCTGCCAACACATCACATGTGTCACCATGGTGGAAAGAACTTTGCACCACTGCTACACGCCGTTCAGGAAAGGCTACAAGGCCATTTCTCTCCCTCCTTTTGGAAAATCAGGCCACTCTGCCATTTTCCTGCTGCTGTAATTATGCTCCTAGAGCTTACCCCCCTTAGTCTAATTCAGTAAAACATCGAGTCAAGCACTGGATCACTAAACATTATTCTTTCAAACAATAACAAACTCCCTATACAATACCTAACCACCGCGGGTCCGATCTTTGTCTCTGCTCCTTCAAGCCCTTTAGCCTTGTGCAAGCAGACACCTCCAAAAGGTTACGCAGTCCAAAGCGCCCCTCCAGAAGATCGACTTTGATCCTCAATCTTTATAGGTCATCGGACCCTGTGGCGCAAAACTAGATGGAGGTGGCAGCCCCTACAAACCAATCACAAATATCGATTATATTATACTGTTATTGGCAGTTCCCCAACCCAATTACAAAGTACCCCATTACAATGTTTCTCCAGAAGGTTCTGGAAAGAAGTCAGTTAACAGAGGTAATGCAACATTCTCCCAGGTTGTATAAACAACTCAAACAAGGTTTCACACTTCAGTCAATCATCACACAGTATTACAAACACCTGGCAACATTATTAACAGTATTTACACTCCCCCTTATTTGGCAAATCCTGACCATGCATTTGCAATACCTCTGAGCTCTTCTGCAAAGTCCTCATGAATTTTAGCAAAGGGAAGGACATCTGGACCTGACCTTATCCTGCATATCAATCTGGGGTCCAGACTTTCTGGAACCATCTCACAGCTTGTAACTTCTCACAGAAAGAAGCCAGACAGGCCCTGCAAATGCAAAGATCCTCCATGTTTTAAAGTATGTATTTAATGTTCCTTCGTGTGTATTGTGTGGGGGGTGGTGTGGGGGGGGCAAGGGGGAAACCGCTTCGGTCGCCTCCTCCATGGAGAGGTGACTTTTTCGAGGTCGCCTCCCCCGTGGCCTAGCAGCAAGGATCTGCGCGGCTTTCCCCGGAGACGCGCCCGGGGCTTCAGCGGCAGGCGCAGCGTGGACTCTCGTTGTGGAGCGGGTGAGCCCTCGCTGGGGCTCGCTGGAGGGGAGCGCTCCGTTTCGCTGGCCCGGGGCAGCCGGCAGCCTGAAGTCGCAGCCTGAAGCCGCGGTTTGCAGAGCTCCAGCTAACGGCGTCTACAGCCCGGGATCCCTCGTGGGGGACCCGGGGGAAGAAGAAGCCATCACTACCGGCCCGCGGCCAACTTCTACCGCGGGTCCGGCATGGACTTACTATCACCCCTGGAGGGGAGCTTCGACCGCCGGCCCTGCAGTCTACGGTGCTTCTGGCTGCAGCGGAGTCTTTAAATCTCGACCGCCGGCCTGCGGCCTACACCATCTTAAAGCCGCGGTCTCCTGTGAGGAAGAGCCGATCCTGGACTGACTCTGGACTCTGGTCCTGTCCACGGGGGGAAATGGAGGAGGACTGGCCAAATGTTGTGCCTTCCACCACAGTGATGAATGCTGTGGTGGATGTTTGTGTTACAGTTTTATTGTGTGTTCTTTATTATTGTATCGCTGCTGACAAACCAAATTCCACCGACCCTGGTTGTGTGGCACTAAATTATATCTATCTATCTATCTTTTATAATACCTCTAATTTTGACCAATATTAACACTGCCGGAGTATAAACAACGGATAGTACGGGAAGCGGCAGTGACGAGGGACGTAAAGTGGTGGTCTGACCATTCAGAGGCCATGCTGCAAGATGCACTGAGTGATATCGACTGGAATATTTTCCAAGCAAGTTCCAAAGACGTCAGTGAGTTTGCGGAAGTGGTCACGAATTTCATTGCAACAATAGCCGATAACATCGTCCCCACGGTAAAGGTTAGCATCTTTCCTAATCAAAAACCCTGGGTGGACAGGTCCACTCACATTGCCTTGAATGCTCACACCGCTAGTTACAACTCCGGCCTGGCATCCGGAAATATGGATGACTACAAGGTAGAGTCCTACAGACTGCGAAGGGTGGTGAAGGATGCAAAAAGGAGGTACAGGGGCAGGGTGGAGTCGCATAGAAACATAGAAACATGGAAAATAGGTGCAGGAGTAGGCCATTCGGCCCTTCAAGCCTGCACCGCCATTCAATATGATCATGGCTGATCATCCAACTCAGTATCCCATACCTGCCTTCTCTCCATACCCCCTGATCCCTTTAGCCACAAGTTCCACATCTAACTCCCTCTTAAATATAGCCAATGAACTGGCCTCAACTACTTTCTGTGGCAGAGAGATCCAGAGATTCACCCCTCTGCATATGGAACAGCGGGACACCAGATGCCTTTGGCAGGGGCTACGAACTATAAATATCTACCAGAGCAGCCCCCCCCCCCTCAACCGGGAGTGCTGGCACTTCCTTAGATGATGACCTGAACTCTTTTTATGCACAATTTGAGACGGCAACATCACCCCTAGCTCGCCGGCTAACAACAACACCGCCAGTGCGTTGGCTAGTGAGGCTGGAGGGAGGTCCACCGTTGGGGATGTGCACACATTCTCGGTGACAGAGAACGATGTGAGGAGGGCTCTGACGCCTGTGAACACGAGGAAAGCTGTTGGCCCAGATGGTATATCTGGGCGAGTACTAAAGTCTTGTGCTACTCAGCTTGCTCCAGTGCTCACCACAATATTCAACCTCTCCCTGGCCAAGTCCGTGGTCCCTGCCTGCTTCAAAAGATCCACCATTGTACCAGTGCCAAAGAAACGTTTCCTTTATCCCTAACCAGTCTGAGGAAGGGTCTTGATCCAAAACACCACCCATTCCTTCTCTCCAGAGTTGCTGCCTGTCCCGCTGAGATACTCCAGCTTTTGATGTCTATCTCTTTAATACATTATACCTCTCTCCAATCAACTATTCCTCTCTTCTTTCTAATCTACTATTCCTCTCTCCAATCCAATGTCCTTCTGCCTAATCACTATCCATCTCTCCAATTCACCGTTCCCCTCTTCAATGCTCTATATCTCCCTCCAATCCATTATCCTCTGTCAACCTGCTATCAATCCCTTTCTACAATTCACTATTTCTCTACACCAATATCCAGTTGACCTGTGAAGCATATTTTTGCTCATTTCTGTACCACAGATTGAGATGTTTTCCTTAAGAACTCTAGCATTCCTACCTCACTAAAATCCTTAAGCCATTTCAAAACCTACCTATGAATAACTGGAGAGTTAATTTTGACTGCATGAGACACCTTTGAATATTTTATTATAAGGGACGCCATCTATATACCTATAAAAGTCTCATCTTGTGTGTGTGCGTGTGTGATGTATGTTTTGTATCTTCCTCAAAACGCTACGTGCTAGCACTTAAATGTTTACATATTCGGACTCACATTTTTGCCCTCCACGCCATAATCAGGTCCCCTTCAAATTTTATGCTGTATTTTACGTTGTTGATGATTAAAGCTTTAGAAAAGCAAAATTGAACATGTTTTTTTACTGTTAAAATCCTTTCTGCTAGCTTCCAACACATTTCGATACAAAGTTGCAAGACAGTACTGTGAACTTTTACCTTCATGGGATATCACAGCAACAGAAGGGGAGGGTGAATTGGTATTGCAATTGGAAGTCCAGTGCTGGGGGAGCCAGGGGAGTGCTGGAATCTTACGTTTGGCAACGGGTTGAGTTTGGGGAACCACGCCTCCCGTGGGGGCTGCTGGTTAGTGGTGCAATATTGCGTTGGGGAACGGGTTGCGTTTTGGGACCCGGCCTTCCATGGGTCCCAGTTGGTCTAGTAGCCCATAAAAGTGCAGGATGCTTTTGGTATCACTGGTACTGAATATGGCTGAATTAAACAGGAAACATTATTGGTCAAGAAAGGAAAAGACTTTCACCTGATGAAGCATATAAACACACAAGCAAAGAATATCAAGAACAGGAACTCTCATTAAAAACACCAAACTCCAAGGCGTACAGAAATGTTGCACCTGTGATTAAGGGATTAGAATGTGACAACAATAAAGTGTTGTAAAAGAATCAAAGATTGAGAAGCATTAATAGTCACGGAAATACATGATGCATTAACTACAATGGAGTTGCAGATGAAAATTTGACAGGTTCAGGAACATAATATTCCTGATGATAACATTTTCAGGAGAGAAAACGGGAGTAGATTTGCAGTGTTTGTGAAGGATCCTAGCACAGCAATGAATGCAAGGATGTCCCAGGGGTTGCATTTAAACATAATCCATATGACTTGAATTAAGATGGAGGTGTACAAAATTATGAGAGGAATAAATCGGGTAAATGCACAGAGTCTTTTGCCCAGAGGAGGGGAATCGAGAACCAGAGGACATAGGTTAGATTTAATAGAAACCTAATGGGTAACTTTTTTTCACAAAGAGTGGTGGGTGTGTGGAACGAGCTGCTGGAGGGGTAGCTGAGGGAGATACTATCATAACATTTAAGAGACAATTGGGCAGGTACATTGATATGACAGGTTTCGAGAGTTATAGTCCAAGCACATGCAGCCAGGACTAGTGTAGATGGGATATGTTTGTCGGAATGGGTAAATGACCTGTTTCCACGCTGCATGACTGTGACTCCAGGAAGATATAGAAAATGAAAGGCTGCAATTGTCTGTGTGCATTAAAATCCACTAAACTGTGACAATGAGATGGAGGAGAGATCACAGTTCATTGAAATAAATTAGAACAATTAGGTGATTTTAATTAATTCACGATAGATTGGCATGAAGATAACGCATGTGGTCAAAAATAAGTATTCTTTTCACAAATGCAATCTGGACTTCTTCCAAGATCAGTTTGTTTCCAGTCCAACAAGTAATAAACTGTAGCTTGATTAAGTTTAATGAAATGAGGTGAGCCCAGTAATTAATGTGTGTAGAAAAACAATGGGAACTGGTCATTAGAGTATAGTTTAGTTTGCAGCTAGAACATAGAAACATAGAAATTAGGTACAGGAGTAGGCCATTCGGCCCTTCGAGCCTGCACCGCCATTCAATATGATCATGGCTGATCATGGCTGATCAGAACAGCAGAATAGGACAGTTAAATGCCACCGAACTGGAATGCATTACGGACTCATTGTAGAATTTGTATTTAATTTGAATATGTTTCTACTCCTTGTACATTGTTTGTGCCAAACTAAAACATAAAGTATGGATACAATGAACTGCAGATGCTGGTTTTGCAAAAGAAGACACAAAATGCTGGAGTAACTCAGCAGGGTCAGGGAGCAATGCTGTCTGACCCACTGAGTTACTCCAGTACTTTGTTTCTTTAGAAGTAAAGAGTATCTTTGTCTGAATATTTTTAATTTGTGTTGATTATGGGGGAATATTCCCAGTGTGCCAATTGACCTCCACTTTTTAATTGGAACTATAAAACGTCAAACCCAAGATTATTAGATTCAACAATGGAAAGATATATGACATGAGATAAGACCCACTGAATTTAACTGGGCAAATTCATAGAGATCAGCATTGGGAAATTGACAATAATTGGATTATCAAATAAGCTTTGCGGTTAGAAGAGCAAAGTTTAAAGACATGCTCCACGTGCTTTGGGCTACAAACCATGTGGAGTACGTTTTTTTTAACAAAGAAGTGGGTGAGTGCCAATAGCGTGCTGATGGCAGTGGTGGGGAGCGATGCAATAGAAGCGTTTAAGAGTTTAAGAAGGAACTGCAGATGCTGGAAAATCGAAGGTAAACAAAAGTGCTGGAGAAACTAAGCGGGTGAGGCACTCGGGCAGGCGGCGTGGGCCAGAGTTGGGGCCCGGAGCCTGCGGGCGGTCGAGTCGCGGAGTATCGGTGGCAGGAGCGGCCTGGAGGCGGGCTAGTTTCAGGTCCTTGGTGGAGTTCAGGTGGGCCAGGAATCATTGATTGAAGATGTGTATCTTCCGGTGGATGAAGTAGAGTTGTGGTCCGTTGCAGGTCTGGGTGAGTGAGACACGAAGTTTCGGGAGGGTCAAAGCGAGGTGTCAGCGCCAGGGTAGATCTCAGTGCCCGGAAGGAGAATTGCTGTGTATCCCGGTAGATAGCCAGTCGGTATTGATAGTCCGGCTTGGGTCCGAACTGGGAGGTAGGGAACTGGAGCTGGAAGCCATGAGGTATGAGATGGAGGCACAGGCAAGTCCCAAGGAAACAAATGTGATTGTGGTATCGAGTCTGGGTAAGGATGTGGTCGTAGAGTTGGAGGGAAGGGGGAATCACAGAGGAGGGACAGATAGAGAGGAGGTTGTGAAACTGTCTCCGGAGGGAGGAGGAAAACTTCTTCAAATTAGGCATACCTTGAGGAGATTTCGCAGTGGAGTAGACAAAGTGTTTAAGAAGGAACTGCAGATGCTGGAAAATCGAAGGTAGACAAAAGTGCTGCGGGTGAGGCAGCATCTATGGAGCGAAGGAAATAGGCAACGTTTCAATTCTTTGGACAATTCTTTGGACAAGCACATGAATATGGAGGGAATGGATGGATATGGATTATGTGCAGACAGATAAGGGTTGGTCTTTACATTATGTTCGGCACAGATATTATAGGCCGAAGGGCCTGTTCCTATGCTGTACTGTTCTATGTTCTAAACCGGAGCTGTAAAATGAATAAAATGATGTCATTAAGGATTGGCAACCCCCGGATGATTTGAGAAATTGATCAAATTAAGATGAACAATATGAAACACAAAACCGTAGGGAACATGATAAATGTACCAGGACAATACAAACACGTTTAATAGAAACAAAAGCAAGTCCGGGAAATACTAATTTCAATAAATACAATTGCAGAGTTGTAGGTGTACGTAGCCCTGACCATCACACAAACCAACCTCCCTTCCATCGACTTCATCTGCACTTCATACTGCCTCAGCAGGGCCACTAGCATAATCAAGGGCCAGTCTCGTCCCCAATCATTCCCTCTTCTCCCCTCTTCCATCAGCCAAGAGGTTCAGAAATTTGAAAGCACATACCTCCAGATTCAAGGACAGTTTCTTCCCAGCTGCATATCAGGTAACTGAACCATCCTCTCACCAACTAGAGAATGGTCTTGACTTCTCATCTACCTCATTCAAGACCTTTGAACTATTTTGAATCGGACTTTATCTTGCATCAAATGATACACCCTTTATGTTTTATCTACACCCTGTGGGCGGCTTAATTGTACTCATGTATAGCCGTTTCTATGCCTGGACAGCATGTAACAAAAAGCTTTAACTGTACCTCAGTACAAGTGACATAATAAACTAAACTAAATAAGCTAAACTGAAATATATAGAACATTCCTTGGGCAACAAAGCATGTTAAGAGGCGGCAGCACTGAACCGGTGTCACAGCCATTAGTGTTCCTTACACATGGCTCCAAACATTGAGCTACTTGTTTTACAAGCTAAGACTCTTTTCTACCTATTTTGTAAAGACAGCACAGTCTCTTGAGAATTAAATTCTGTTGTGAATTATTACATAATTTCTGTCAATCTGGACAGACTCTCACAATGATCTACAATGACCAGGCTTTATTAGTTGGTGAACAGACTTGCAATTTTCAATTCTAATTAGAAAACAAAGAATGTAATTCTAAAAAAAAAAACCAGCCTTTAGTCATTCTATGCCAGCCAGATATTGCGATCCAATCGTCCGGTCACTTTGACAAGCTCGAGTTCACCTGCAATGAGATACTAACTGGAAACAGCTGCCAGTTTCAGGGGCTCTTTGTTCATCTTCTCTCAAAGCCATTCGTTAGCCTCCCAAACTTTGAGAATTAAACCTTCGGTTTTCCTAAAACGTGCCTGCGATTTTAAAGTTGTGTTTTTGGGCACTTTTAAAATTAATTTGTTCATGAGTATGGTGTACAATTTTGATCGCCTAATTATAGGAAGGATGTCAACAAAATAGAGAGAGTACAGAGGCGATTTACTAGAATGTTGTCAGGGTTTCAGCAACTAAGTTACAGAGAAAGGTTGAACAAGATAGGTCTTTATTCTTTGAAGCGCAGAAGGTTAAGGGGGGACTTGATAGAGGTCTTTAAAATGATGAGAGGGATAGACAGAGTTGACGTGGATAAGCTTTTCCCATTGAGTGTCGGGAAGATTCAAACATGACTTGAGAATTAAGGGACAGAAGTTTAGGGGTAACATGAGGGGGAACTTCTTTACTCAGAGAGTGGTAGCTGTGTGGAATGAGCTTCCAGTGGAAGTGGAGGAGGCAGGTTCGATTTTATCATTTAAAAATAAATTGGATAGGTATATGGACGGGAAAGGAATGGAGGGTTATGGTCTGAGTGCAGGTAGATGGGACTAGGGGAGAATACGTGTTCGGCACGGACTAGAAGGGCCGAGTTGGCCTGTTTCCGTGCTGTAATTGTTATATGGTTATATATGGTTATATGAGATGTGGGTTTTGCTAGCAAGGATGACAATTACTACTCAGCTCTACCTTGACTCCAAACTGGGTGGATATTAACTATTTTGGAAGGTACTTAATCGTCAACCATTTTGCAGTGGGTCTGGAGTCACATATAGGTTGAGTAGCATGGGGACGATAGATATCCTCTCATAAAAGATATGTGAATCAGTGGGTTTTCATGACAGCCTGGATTTTTTTATTGTTCACCATTACTAACGATTCTTCATCCACGTGTGTCAGTGAATTTAAAATCCCCAGATGCCATGGTGAGATTTGAAATCAGTTGTCCAGCTGATTTAGACAAGACCTCTGGATTTCAATCCAGTCACCTAATCACGATGCTACTGGAACTTTAATGTAGACTAGAGTTATGGAAGTACATCGTGATTCCACGATCAAATTTCTTTAGTCAGAGGGTGGTGAGTCTGTTAAATTTATTGCCACAGACGGCTGTGGAGGCCAAGTCATTGGGTATTTTTAATTCACCCCAACCATCTCCGCCACCATTGCCTATGATCACCCCACTCACCATCAACATCACATCTGTGGAGTCTTTTAAGTTTCTGTGAACCATCATCTCCAAGGACCTTAAATGGGGTGCTACCATCGACTCCACAGTCAAAAAGGCACAACAGAGGATGTACTTCCATCGGCAGCTGGGGAAGCACAATCTACCACAGGCAATGATGGCCCAATTATATACGGCCATCGTAGAGTCTGTCCTCACCTTCTCCATCATGGTATGGTTTGGCTCAGCCACCAAGCACGGCATCCTGTGGCTGCAGCGAATCATCCGATCAGCTGAGAAGGTTATTGGCTGCAAACTTCCCTCCATTGATGAACTGTACACTGCAAGGGACAGGAAGCGAGCGAACAAGATCATCTCTGACCCCTCTCACCCTGGCCACAAACTCTTTGAATCACTTCCCTCTGGAAGGCGACTCCGGACTGTGAAAGCTGCCACAGCCAGACATAAAAACAGCTTTTTTTCCACGAGTAGTAGCTCTACTCAATAACCAAAAACCTGTAGCCTCCTTATGCTCTGGTATTTTATTTAATTCACATGTTTAATCAATAATGTTTTATTATTAATGTTTAATGTTTTATGTATCATTCCTAACTGTCATTGTATGTTGTTGTCACTTGCGGGTGGAGCACCAAGGCAAATTCCTTGTATGTGAATACTTGGCCAACAAACTTATTAATCAATCAATAAATTAATCAATTAATTAATTAATTCATTCATTCATTCATTCAATCAATCATTCATTCATTCAAAATGGAAGGAAACTTATCCGTGGAGCCATTGTGTTCCCTTTGTGAGGAAGGAAAAAAAGGTGGCAGTCTGAAATTGTGTTATGGCCGCAACTGGCGGTGAGGACCCGTTAGGTGTCCTTTGTGATGCTAGTCAAGTAAGGGGGTGTGTGGGGGGGAGTGGAAGAGGGAGGGGGGTGTGTGGTGAAGAGGGGGGAGAGGTGGGTAGGAGGGTAGGGGGGATGTGGGGCGTGTGGGGGGGGGGGGAGGGTGGGCGTGTTGGGGGGAGGGACTCCACTCAGCGGCCACCAGCTGCGGCACCACACAGCACCTCCCGACTCCTCACAGCTGCTTACCCGACTCCACACAGCTGCTTACCCGACTCCACACAGTAGCTTTTCCCACTCCACACAGCGGCTTTCCCGACTTCACACAGCGGCTTTCCCGACTCCACACAGCGGCTTTCCCGACTCTACACAGCTTGTGCTCAGCCCCGCCCTGCCTCCGGGGCTTTATTCTCCAGTGGGTGCCGAAAGGGGCTTTCTCTTCATTGTGACTGACAGGCGGTAAGACCAATCTGCTGATCTCACGATTTTCTAAACCTTCATAACTTTTGTATTATTCCACCGATCGGAACAATACTTGGTGCTCTTGGAGCAGAGGAGAACGGTGAGTAAGGTGGCGAATAATTCTAGCGATATAGGGTACCGTTTTTGCACAAATTTAAATAAAAAGTGGTCAAGATGAGAGTTTTAGTGATAGTATAGACTAGCTCCGCCAATGCACCCGTTCACTACCCGTAGCCCCTACGGGAGGTGTGGTCCTCCAACTCAAGCTGTTCCCGAAAGTAAGATGCCAGCACTCTCCCCTTGCCTCCCTCACCAGTGCTCTTTAAAAAAAATTCCAATTGCACTTGCCCTGCATGTTGCAATAGCAATTCCCCCTCCCCCTGCCAGTCGAGCCATTGAAGCTGGTCGGTTTGAAATTCAACGTATTTAATTTTTTTTTACTTTAATCAGTAATAAGTCAAGAAATGAAGCATAAATTATTCAGTGAAAGTGATCTCTGCTTAGAGGGGAAAAATGTAAATCAGAATATGAAAAAACTTGTGAAAGTTGGCATTTTATAGCTTTAATCGTGAATAACGTGTGAAATATAGGATGAAATCATCAGTGAAAATGATCACTGCTATCCGAGCCATTGTGACATAATCAGTGAAAGCTGGTCATTTTAATTTCAAAGTCTTTTGACTTTTTAGACTTTTAATCAGTAATGAGTCGAGAATAAGTCGAGAAATAAAACATAAAATGTTCAGATAAGGAGATCCCGGCCTCGAGGGGAAATATGTCAAACGGAATATGTAAAAATGTAATCGTTACTGCATAGTGTTTTTGAGAAGATGTAAAGACAACCACATATACACACACTCACACATACAGTGGCTTGCAAAAGTTTTCATACCCCTTGAACTTTTCCACATTTTGTCACGTTACAACCACAAACGTAAATGTATTTTATTGGGATTTTATGTGATAGACCAACACAAAGTGGTGCATAATTGTGAAGTGGAAGGAAAATGATACATGTTTTTCAAATTTTTTTACAAATAGAAAACTGAAAAGTGTGACGTGCAAAAGTATTCAGCCCCCCTGAGTCAAAACTTTGTAGAACCACCTTTCGCTGCAATTACAGCTGCAAGTCTTTTGGGGTATGTCTCTACCAGCTTTGCACATCTAGAGACTGAAATTCTTGCCCATTCTTCTTTGCAAAATAGCTCAAGCTCAGTCAGATTGGATGGAGAGCGTCTGTGAACAGCAATTTTCAAGTCTTGCCAGAGATTCTCAATTGGATTTCGGTCTGGACTTTGGGCCATTCTAACACATGAATATGCTTTGATCTAAACCATTCCATTGTAGCTCTGGCTGTATGTTTAGGGTCGTTATCCTGCTGGAAGGTGAACCTCCGCCCCAGTCTCAAGTATTTTGCAGGCTCTAACAGGTTTTCTTCCAAGATTGCCCTGTATTTGGCTCCATCCATCTTCCCATCAACTCTGACCAGCTTCCCTGTCCCTGCTGAAGAAAAGCATCCCCACAGCATGATGCTGCCACCACCATGTTTCACAGTGGGGATGGTGTGTTCAGGGTGATGTGTAGTGTTAGTTTTCCGCCATACATAGCGTTTTGCATTTAGGCCAAAAACTTCAATTTTGGTCTCATCTTACCAGAGCACCTTCCTCCACATGTTTGCTGTGTCCCCCACATGGCTTGTGGCAAACTGCAAACGGGACTTATTATGGCTTTTTTTCAACAATGGCTTTCTTCTTGCCACTCTTCCATAAAGGCCCGATTTGTGGAGTGCACTGTGTTGTACTTCCGGTGGCGCTGGTGCCAGCAGCCTCCACCTACAGCCCGGTATATTTTTGTTTTTTTGTTTATTTAGTTATGTAAAAGTGTGTTTTTTGTGTTTTTTTTGTGTTTTTATGTGGGGGAAGAGGGCACGGTGCGGGGGATACCGTCCTTCAGTCGCTTCCTGGTGAAGACGCGACTATTATTCGAGTCGCGTCCTCGCCCCCCCCCCCCCCCAGCGGCCTACCTACTGGATTGGCGTGGCCTTTCCTGCCGGAGCTCGAGCAGCGGCGGGACAGCGCTGATACATCGCGGGGCTGGCGATGCCTTACCGGGGATCGCCTTCTGGAGCCCGGAGTGCTGGACCTGCTGCACCGACATCATGGAGCTGCGGTTTGCGGAGCTCCCAACGCGGGCGGCGCTGATGGACAGCGCGGGGTCCTGCGACTCTGCCCGGCTCGGCCTGCGGACTCGGGAGCTGCGGACATGGGAGCTCGGGAGCTGCGGACTCGGGAGCTCGGGAGCTGCGGACTCGGCAGCTGCGGACACGGGAGCTCGGGAGCTGCGGACTCGGGAGCTGCGGACTCGGGGGCTGCGGACTCGGGGGCTGCGGGAGGCGGCTGATCAGGAGGTCCGGGCCGCTGAGGAGGAGGATGTTCACCGTCGGGGTTCGGCGTCGGCGTTCCACCAGCCCGGCGTGAGGGCCTGAACATCGGGCCACCCGGGGCGGCGACTGCGGGTGCTAGGAAGGCCTAACCACGAGTGAACATCTGGGAAGAACGGTGGGGAGGCTGGCTGGACTATGGTGCCTTCCTCACCTTGGTGCCACTGTGTTATGTTGTGTCGTGGACTTCACTGTTTGTGCTTTTTTAAATTCTATTTTATTTTTAATATGTTTTATTATTTATTATTATTATTTATTTTATTTTTATGATACTGCCTGTAAGGGAAATTTATTTTGTTGTCTCTAACTGAGACAATGACAACAAATTTGAATACAATACGAATACAATACAATAACAGTTGTCCTGTGGACAGATTCTCCCACCTGAGCTGTGGATCTCTCCAGCTCCTCCAGAGTTACCATGGGCCTCTTGGCTGCTTCTCTGATCAATGCTCTCCTTGCCCGGCCTGTCAGTTTAGGTGGACGGCCATGTCTTGGTAGGTTTGCAGTTGTGCCATACTCTTTCCATTTTCGGATGATGGATTGAACAGTGCTCCGTGAGATGTTCAAAGCTTGGGATATTTTTTTATAACCTAACCCTGCTTTAAACTTCTCCACAACTTTCTCCCTGACCTGTCTGGTGTGTTCCTTGGGCTTCATGATGCTGTTTGTTCATTAATGTTCTCTAACAAACCTCTGATGCCTTCACAGAACAGCTGTATTTATACTGAGATTAGATTACACACAAGTGGACTCTATTTGCTAATTAGGTGACTTCTGAAGGCAATTGGTTGTACTGGATTTTATTTAGGGGTATCAGAGGAAAGGGGGCTGAATACTTTTGCACGCCACACTTTCCAGTTTTTTATTTGGAAAAAAATTTGAAAACCATGTATCATTTTCCTTCCACTTCACAATTATGCGCCACTTTGTGTTGGTCTATCACATAAAATCCCAATAAATACATTTACGTTTGTGGTTGTAACGTGACAAAATGTGAAAAAGTTCAAGGGGTATGAAACTTTTGCAAGCCATTGTATGCTGTATTGCTAATAAAAGTCTTTGGATCCTTAATCACTGTGCGTGTGTTAAGTCATTCCAACACTTATTAACTGCCATTATCCAGTAAGTAAACTGACTCGTGGTATGTGAAGGAATGGTTCAATTCAATAAGATTTACAACACACTCATATTGACAATCAGACTAAATCTGGTGTCTATGTGAAATAGTATAAGCTGAAAAGTAATATTAAATGAATCAACAAACATACTCAGCTTTCAATTGGGTGTTAGGATTAGTGACATCTATATTACTAAAAGTCTGATCTTGACCGCTTTGGGCCCGCTGTGCTGCGATTTCCGAGAGAACACCAGCCACCAACGGCCATCATTTTTGGCCACCTCGCTCAGAGTCCCCCTCCGCCTTCCGGGACCAGAAGATTTTTCCCATCGATGAAAAATCAGAGACATATAATGTTTTTTAAAAATTCCCCATTCTCTCTGCTGCCCCCGCTGGCGGCAGGGGGTGGGACTATAAAACCCAGAAGTGCAGTGCCTCACTCTGTCTCTGCCAGACCCAGGAAGCGAGAGGGTCACGTCTCTCTGAGCTGTGAATAACACTAAACGCACGTCTATTCCACGGTGAGTCCCCTCGATGCGGCTGTAAAGTGGCTGCAGCCCAATTGTTTGCCTCGCTCTTTTAAAAAGTTTGTGCTCACAAAATGAATTTTGGTTGTCAGGTGGCTGCAGCCCAATTGTTTGCCTCGCCTTTTTTTAACAAATTTGTGTTCACAAAATGAATTTTGGTTGTCAGGTGGCTGCAGCCCAATTGTTTGCCATGCCTTTTTTTTAAAGTTTGTGTTCACAAAATGAATTTTGGTTGTCAGGTGGTTGCAGCCCAATTGTTTGACTCGCCTTTTTAACAAGTTTGTGTTTACAACATGAATTTTGGTTGTCAGGTGGCTGCAGCCCAATTGTTTGCCTCGCCTTTTTTTAAAGTTTGTGTTCACAAAATGAATTTTGGTTGTCAGGTGGCTGCAGCCCAATTGTTTGCCTTGGCTTGGCTTTTAAAATCGTTGCAACAGATGTCAACCCAAGAATCCATTAGGCCCACAATGTCTATACTAGCCCCCTGGAACCAGCACCTTCGGTCCGCAACACCCATACTAGCAACAACAGACAGCCCCCCCCCCCCCACTGGCGAGCAATATTGGAATTGGTGGAGAGGTGAAATATTGTGTTGGTGACCAGCCCTCCCGTGTGATGCTGGGACCCAACGGGTCCCACTTAGTCTAGTATTTATTAAAGATATAAGAGTTGCACTACATATTCAAAGCTCAATGTCATCCTATTTTAACCACTTGAATATGGCTCAACTCCATCACTACTGCTAAAATCTTCCACACAATCGTTACTGACAATTCCAATGCCCTCATGGCTAGTCCCCCTACCTCTACCCACTATAAGCTTGGGATAATTCAGAAGTCTGCTGCTTGCATGATAATCACACTATGTTCAATTTACCCACCAAACATGTCTTAACTAACTGGTAAATACATCAAAGATAGCGTCATCTTTGTTTGTCCCCCCTTTCTCTCTCTCTCTCTCCCTTTCAGATGCTTATTTAAATCTAACTCTTTGACCAAACATTTGGTCCATTGCTCTAAATTTCCCATTTATGGGCCAGCATCATATTTTGATTATGCTTCTTTCACAGATGTTGCCTCAAAGCAAAAAGAAGCATTTGTCATTGTCTCCACTAACTGGTAGCATTGTCTCTGATTCAGAAAGTATGGATTCAAATTCCAATTCCAGAAGTCAATATAATTTAGGGCAACTATTCACTGCAGCCAAGAACTCTCAGGAATGCTGTACTTCAGTTCTGATATTAAAGGGTCTGTCCCACTAACACGACTTTTCAGCGACTGTCTTCGACCTTCAAGCTCGAGGGCACTCGCCTGAAAAACCTTGAGCTGGATCGCCATCAGCGATGAAACTGCGAGCTAGATCGACCGACAGCACACACACACAAAAACATCACAAAGGCGAGGGCCAGGGAGAGCGGGGAGCGCTGGCTGAAATTCACACCCGTGATGAACAGGAAGGTAAAAGACGGCTGGCACAGTTACGGTAAGTCCTTTAGAGAGCGCGGAGAGGGGGGGAGAGAAGGGGAGAGAAGGGGAGAGAAGGGGGGAGAAGGGGGGAGAAGGGGGAAGAAGGGGGGAGGGAACGGGGGGAGACATGTTTAAGAAGCCAGACAACGTTTAATTAAGTTTAGCGGGCATTTAACCTACAGGTCGGTTTTCCTTGATTCTGAAAACTCCAATGAGCCAATGTCCGGTCAGCAAAGAAGATTGCCTACGGCTACCTTGACTGCCTAACGACCCCACTCCACTGTACTACGAGTTCAAAAGGTCCATGCCGACCAATTTTTACTCGCCGAAAATTTTTCAGCATGCTGAAAAAATTTCCTCGACCAAACTGAGGCTGCGAGTATGCGGGAACTTCCCTCGAGCATGAAGGAGAGTTCCAGTGACCTCCTAGAACGACGTGTCGACCATGCTGCGAGTTTGAGTTGAGAGCAAACTCTTCTAAACTCGCAAATTAGGTCGCCGCAGTGGGACAGACCCTTAAATGTAACCCCTGTCGGTCTTTTCAGAAATATGCAAAAACATCCCACAGTTTTACCTTAACAGAGACCGAGGGAATTCTCCCTTTGGATAACATTTATTCCCCACCCAAGATAAAGGAAGCAGATAATCTGTTAATATCAGACGGCCTTGTGTGAAAGATTGTTGAAAAAGTAACTTTTTATTAAAAACAAAATATCAAGCCCATTAATGCATAATTAATTGCTCAATCTCTCACTGAAGAAAATATTGTCTTCTGCTCTGCTTCCACCATAGCTTAGTAAGATCATTTAGTACAATGATCTGAATACGTAAAAATATTAGGAAGCAGTGTGAGGAGGTGGTTATCAACTTATGTGCATGTCCAGTTCATAATAGTCCTAACTCTTCATTAAATGCACAGCTGGAATATAAAGGACTGGCATGAAAGCATCACCAGGACATTTGTGAATTACTCCTGCAATAATTTTCTGCACATCTTTTGGAAGTTCTACCCATGGACAAAAGGTGACATTGATTCATGCTGTTTGAAATGTAATAAAGATTTTCAAATAAATAAAGGGATAAGTCTTCACAGAGACATGTATACACATGTGTGCTTACATAAACAATTGCTCACATTCCTGTGCATTAAAGGAAGCAAGCATAATGACAGGAAG